>NC_050595.1:18032500-18240000 GCF_013368585.1 Megalops cyprinoides | reverse complement strand
TCATACATATCATTCCTTTGAAATCCCACCATTTGCAAAAGCCTTCGCTAATTAAAAAGCCAACAGACTTCCCACACTGTGGTTCACAAACAGCAGCTTCAGTATCGCTATTACCCAAACAATAAGCTGTACTGTATACAGATACACAGATAAGACTTGTCTGCATTAAAAAAACTGAACTGGATCTCCATTCTTAAAATAAGCACTTTTAATGTTCCTTACAGGAGCAGGGGTTGCGGAATGGGCCAGACCCACAGGTTTGGATGGCTTCTGCAGCCACTGTTTGACAGAGAGCAGAGGAATGTTCAGGCTGCAGTTTTACTGTCACCCTGTGCCAATCTCTCAGCCGCACTCTTGGCTAACCCCCACACGCACCCCAGCTCTGCTGTTAAGAGCTTCACTCGCTCCCGTAGCTTGTGAGGTGGGGGGGGAGAAGACCACACATACGAATCTTGAAAATCAAACATCAAATGCAACTTTTCTTTACGCCCATCTTGAGCATAAACACGGTTCCCATTAATGACAGGTGCTCTGCCTTTAATGCTAACCCTGAGACAACCAGACAGACTACTGTATAACCAGGCCTCAAAACAGAGCTCAGAGATCATTTACGCAAGAACTTTAATTTAGAGACAATATACTGTATGTATAATTTATAATATCCAAAGCACTTAAGAGTTATATTGCAGCAGGAAGCAGGAATGAATAATATTGATAAACAAATGTGAAACTGATCTGTGAACATTTTACAATTTCCTTCCTTCAAAAACATCCTTCAGCCAATCCTAAGGCTGTCTCAAGAGGCCACATCTTCACACCAAAATATTCTGTTACTTTGAGATTCTAAGGCAATGTTTAGATATTGAGATTATTAGTTTAACATAAACAATTATATCAAGATTTATCTCTGAATTTTTAATAGCCATCACAGTGGTTGATGTTTGAATTTATCTGACAATCTCAAGTTACTGTGCCACACTAAGTCAAGTCAGAAACTGGATATCCCCCTCCAAAAAAAATTGTCTGTTGTCTTTACTTAACAACCTTATAGTAAACACTGGACTAAATACCAGTCTGCTTCAGTGTTGCAGCCTCTTGAAGTTCCTCCTTCTCACTGCAGGGGGAGCTCAACTCCTTGGCGCTCCTCAAAATGACTTCATCGAGTGTGACCACACTGATATGACTCTGGCCAGTGTGGCCTTCTGCCACACAATGAACACAGTTGAGTACACAAATACTGAACATACACAGAGCAAACACACAGCACACAGGAGCTTAGGGGCACCTTGCCTCCTTCTCAACTTCCATTTTCTTCCGCATCTAATTACTACTGAGAGTGCAGTCTGGTGACCACTTGAATTTGTATTATTCAGCTCACAGTAAAACAGCCTCCAAAACGGTTTAAAGCTTCAAACACCACACAAACAGAACTCAGCACAGAGGGATCACAAACTTACACATTCCAGCAACAATCTCTTTAAACTTCCCTCGGGTGATGGTTTTAACTGAACAGCTGTACCTAGGGCATCAGGCTCAAAAGGAAGGCCAACCCATATTGTATCTGTAAAAGTAGCCTCCTTCCAACCACGACGCCATCACACGGATACTCCAATGTCATTCCAAAAACAGTCCAATGTTGGGTCTAAAGGTGTACGGATGAAGAACACGGAGATGCTCACCTGAAAAATCACCCGAGAGATCTCCAGGTGTGACGTTCGGGGAACCCGTGGCCTCGGTCTCAGTGTACGACAGCGATGGACCTAAGAGGCACAAAACACAGGAACAAAATTAAATTCAGGGAGAGAGACAGGATCTTGTATCCAACCATGAGCCTGCACACTGATTACTCAGATCAGTATTACAACACGTGCTTAACAAGGAGAGCCCTGCATAAATATAAAAAAGATTCATTACTTCATATTCTTGATTCTCTGGCCTTAAAAGGATGAGTGAATGTGCAAACATCCTTACTGAGAGTCATTATTCACACAGACAAAATACCTAATTATTTAAAATGCAGATTTGCAGTCACTGGGTGTATTTACTCATTGCAAGAAAAACCAGTGGATCTAAGAGCGCCTGCATATTTCACGATATGCAAGCATGGCTCTCCTTGCCATGCCTGTCCAAGCTAGCGACAGACAAAATGCAGATCCCTACTCTGATAACGCCCTCATGCTAAGCAGTTTATCAGTTTGGTAAAGATGGTCATGTAAAATGTTCAGCACATAGCAAATAAAGCCAGCAAACAGCCTTTTCAATACACCATTGCCCAGAGGGAAGATGAAAAGGCAGAATTAATTATAAGTTTTTATTTAGTTTAGCTGACAAATCTACACTTCTACAACTTGCATCGTTTACCTTTTTAAATTTACATGTGCATGGCAGGACAATGTTGCATCCCAATTTCCATACACTCAACCATTTGTCGTTAAAGGCCTTGTTCAGTTACACAGAAGAGCCCCACCTGGGATTCAAAACTACACTCTACCAACTCTACACCCCCCACCCCACCCCAGGAATGTCTCCATTCGACCCACAGGACGCACCATGCATGAACGTAAGGGGAGTGATGACTACGTGCCCAGGAGACAGCACTCTGCATTTAGCAGACGCTCTTATCCAGAGCGACTTACATAGGTTACAGGGTTTTTTTTCGGTTACGAGTCCTGCTTCTTAACCACTATGCTACACTGCTGCCCCTGTCACCGATTTCACTGATTTTGTCACTGATTTTCCCAATTGTCCCACCGACTGCAAAGTCTGCCTGAGAGTTGATATACCTGCTGCTGAGAGGGGACCACAGCTCGCGCTGGCTAAACTGGCTGTGTCTGCTCGACATGTCGAGGCACGGCGGCGGCTAGCGGAAGCTTCCCTCCGCAAATCCGACTCACCATGTCTAATTACCCCCATTAAAATTCCCTGTGTTGTTTATTCTTGCTTCCTGGGACAAAGACTCCTCCGACAAGCACCGACCGCTGCTCCCTGCCAAACTCTCCACGCCTTGTGATTCAGGGTGAGCCAGGACCTGGGTGTTCGGCCCTTCTTTTTTATCGAAGTTTAACAAAGAGACATCTGACAGGTTGACAACCTAATAGTGTTTGTTAATATGGCACTGCTGTAAGAGGCTACAGAGATACAGCATCTCGTCTGATGATTTTATAGACTTGCAGCGCTTAAAAGACAGTGCAAGACAAGAGCCTTCTCTTTTCCACCTAGTCCTCGCAACAGGCACTCGGATTCATCCTTCACTGTCAAATGATTCTCCAGCTTTTCTTTCTCTCTCATAAGGTGAATCGAGCAAAAACACTAGAATATATCTGTCACAGTGTGGCACAGGAGTTTAGGATCTGGGTGTGCGATCCAGAAGGTTGTAGGCTTGATTCCCAAGTGAACCCAAATGCTGCAATACCTTTGAGCAAGGTTGCTTAACCTACACAGGTTGCCAGTGATAAGGATTAGGGTTAGGTGTCTACTAATGTAATTGGTTAACCTTTATTTAATCATGAAGGTCAACTGAGAACTCAGCTCTCTTTTACAGAGATGACCTGGGGAGACAGGGTGTGTGCGGAATGCAAAGATCTGCACACCCAATCATACGTGGGTGGAGGGGATGACCCAATTTGCTGGGGTCTGCTAATCTAATAGGTTTGCTAATGTAATAAGGCATTAATAAGGCATCTCCAATAAAATGGAGACGGTTGCAGGTTCCAAATCCCACATTTGCAGCAGTTCTTTTGAGATAGGTACTTAATCCAAACTGCCTCAGTAAATACAAAACATTGGACAAAACAACAGACAATATACTAAATGTGCACGTGCTAAACAAACAAATGCAATAACACACTCTCCAAAACAAACTGCTACCGCAGGGTCACACTGGGCTCCTCAGGGGAATACTGTGCTTCCAGGACACTACCACACTCACAATGAGCAAAGCAAGGGAGACCCAGGAAAAAAAGGTGTGTCAGACACCTTCATATACAGGCAGAACTCCACCGAAGAGGGAACACTTACCCAGTGGCTTGAGCTCTTCGCTGGGGGAGAGCCGTGAGTAGGGGGGTGGAGGAGACTCTGAAACGCAGAACACCATTGTTAGAGGTTCTCAGAGGCTGGCCGCCTCTTCTGTAATAGGTTACCGAAAGGTCCACATTTATCCAGAATAAAAAGGACCTCTCACTTTTGGATTCATCAATTCTCTCAAAGCGAAATGGTAATGCACACAAAATCAGGAAATATTACACCCCTGTAAATTTTCACCTATACATTAGGACAATGTGTAAGTTGTGTGCGATACCCTAGGTAACTCTGTCTGCTAAGTAAACACTAAATAATAACACTAGTGATAATTACACCATGAAACCTCATGCACTGAACAAAGCTATGCCAAACAGGTCTAGCTGAACAGTAGATGTAAGGGTGTGGCACTATAAAATAAACACAAGCCATTTAATCTTCCCCAAATCATGCCACTGCACATATTAAGACCTTACCATATACAGTGTGGCGGGCTTATGGTATGAGAGTATTCATTACTCATAATGAATAAATGCAATTAAAAAAACTTATGTCAATCGTGCACTTAAGTGAGGTTGTCCCAATAATTATATAAAAAAAATCCTACAGAAATCACTTGGAAATCTCGTGAAAACGAGCTCCTGATTTTGCTCTACATTTACGCCCCCGAGTCTGTTTTTGTTTTCTCAGAGCAATCCTAAACTTCCAATACGCACGGCAAAAGAAGAAGAGAAAGTACACGCCATCAGCCGTAAAGCCCGATACGACGACAGACGTTAGAAAGGGGAAGGTTTGGAACACGCAGTGACCTCGGCAGAGAGCTACGCAATGCAGAATAGCAGCGGGTTCTTTAAGAGCGGCGGCAGTAATTACCAGGATCCCGGCTCAGTCACTGCGATACACTAGTCTGGCGCCAGCATTATGCAAACTGTGTATTATCGCCACTCCTTCACCTAAATAGCACGAGGGGACCTCCTAAGGAAAAGAGCTTAAAAAGTGCAGCTTGAAACTGATCTTATTTCAAAGGGATAATGCCTGGCCAAAAAAAAAAGTTTAGTCTATTTAAATCCCTACCCTCTTCGTCCGGCCGAGTACTGTTTTTTTTTTTTTTTTCGACAGACGACAGCTTAACTCTAGCGTACTTGTCAAGATGTTCAACAATGCGTACTGCAGCCTACGTGTGAGTGTGCGCGTCGGGTATCACAGACGCATCAAACATAGAATTGTAACATTTTTAGTAAATTAGTATTTATTTACTTTATTTGTCAAAAGTATAACTGACTATTGTAAAGGTCGGTCACAAAACCCTCTCTCCTGTCTTCTACAGGAGGGCAGGGATGGAATGTAAACTACCAAGCTATGGAAAATCTTAAGCCCGTTTACATCGATAAGATGGAAGAAATATCTTCTCTTATCAGGACACGCATGAGCGTAGGGGAGCTATGCCTACGTGCCCGGGAGACATCGCTCTCGCTGCAGGCAACTTCGACGTGGAATACGTGTGGAAAACCGTGTAAAACACTTCCACTAAACATCCGCTTCCATTTCTAGAGCCCCAAACCCCCCGCGCCCCCCCGGCAGGCTACTTCTGTCTCTGTCTCTCTGGCACATTGTAACCTGTACATTGTTATGGGAAGACATTGCTGTTGACAGCATTTCTACTTTTTAAACTGACCTGTGCAAACAATATCCACTATCCCGACCATAATCGGTACATTTGCCGAACCAATTCAATTCAACACAGAGGTTTATTTGTGAACATACACCTAAACAACATTCATTTCCCACACTATCTCATCTGAAATCGTCAAATCTGCGTCTTTGAAGTGCAAGTCTCAGGCGGTTGGCTCTTGTGAACGCGGATGTTTTGAACAGATCAAACCACAATGTCGGCGGAGTGACAGAAATTCTGACCAGAAGCGCACATCTTTACACGCAATTCCGCGCATGTCCCGGAGGCGACTGAGGGCACGCGACCCAACATAACAGACACCGTGGAGCCACGGCTAACGACAATAAACAATGTCCTCGTTGCTTTAGATAGCGACACGATTTGAAAATAATCAGATAATGCTCCCTTGTTCATAAGTAAACGTTTGTATCAGAGTTATTAGAAAAGGCTACCTTATTTAAAAACAAAAATAAGTTGGCATTCTGACACTTGGGTTTTTGGTTAAGACTTATATAAGACTAAGTAAATATATGCATATAAGACTATGCATATATTTACTCATTACAATGCTGTTATCTGCATTAATTGTTATCTGTAAGTAAATTACAACATTTATTGTTGCCAAATGCTAACTAGTTGCTCTAAATTTTGACAACACAGTATTCTATCGGCCAACAACTAAATATAGTAGGCTTCATCCACTGAACAATCTTTTTTGATAATGGAGAGAACTGAAATATGACTCATTCCATGTGAAATTATTTTAAGGAGAAGAGGCTACAGTGCCTTATATTGGCATCTGCCAATATAAAGTGGTGAAAGAGAGCATTAATCATTTTGTAGAAATGATTAATGCTCACATGCATAAGTGAAAATTAATTTTGACCAAGTCAGCCATCTTCATTTTGATGTTTCCAGTAGAAATCAATCACTTCAAAACTATGAATCACATTTGGACCAGATTTTCCTTTGCCTTGGTTCTAGAAATGTTTAAAGGCTGAAGAATCAAAGAAACTCAATTCAAGCCAAAAACCCATTATGAAGCCTCTAAACCCCATAATTTTAATATTTAATTGAACAGCTTATAATGTGATTTCTATGTCTGACAAGTAGTATGGAGAGATTACTTCACATTCATTTAGCAGACACTCTTACACAGAGTGACTTCCACCACAATAGAACGTTAGTGTACACATTCAAGTTGAATGAGCAACGGTGTCAGACCAGGCTAACAACACTCCCAGACCAGTGAGTGTGTGCATAACACTATTCAAGCCCTACCCTAAGTTAACTTGTGCAACCTAACCAGACAAGGGAAGCCAAGTATACTACCATACTTCAGTCACTACATTTTATGTGTAGTATTGCCAAAACACATGGCAATACCACACATAAAATAAGCAGCAGGTAGTAGAAGTAGCTACACTCCTCAAATTAAATTCGTAAGACATGACAGATTGTTTGGGTCCAAAACCGTAATACCTATTTTTCCCTTTAAAAAAAATTAAATTATATCCCATCGGTCATGTTATCAACTTCAAATAGCATCATCTAGTGGACAAACCTGATTTTACAATATAAATGGATGTTTTCAAAGAATGAGATCACAAAAGATGGTAAATGTAAGTTAGTGCCCCTCGACTCTACAGGAACTGACGCTAATGGCCCACCTATTTCTTCGACTGACCTTTTCACAGTGTTGTGAAGCTACATGAAGGCACTAATCCTTAAACATGAGCCAAGAGGGGACAGCATGGCTAAGGGGAGGGGAGTACCCTTCATTAACTGAAATTACTTACAATGAATTTATCTGAAAAGCATGACATCATACCAGATTCACAAGCTTAACATTTAGGCCAACCGGTTTCTTCACAGGAAGCAAACAGTTGTTGATTACCTAACCTCTCGCAAAGGCTAAACAGTCATAACGCTGAAATCGGGGGGGGGGGGGGGGGGGGGGGGGCTCTATAAAATGAACAGAACAATTCAAGCACCAGCTCTTGATGAACAGACATAATTACTTCAAGTGACAGAAACATCCGTTACATCACATAGTGTAGGACAGGCAGTGCATGAAAGAAATATTGTTGTATATCATTGCTGCAACATGTAGAATGTGAAAATCCAATGATTTCCATCCTCTTGTATTAAACATCAAACAGTAACTGACATTTCTTACCACAGGTGTGTGATCTTTCTAGAAGCAACAAAAGTGTAGTGGTTCAGGACAAGGGCCCCCAAAGTTGCCAGTGTGACTCCCAGGTGGGCCACTGCTGTTATACCCTTGGTCAATGTATTTAAAACCAAACTGGATAATGTGTACAATTTGTAAGCTATGTTAAGTCACTCTGGATAAAAGTGTCGGCTAAACAAATGCAATGTAATAAAATGTAATTAACTCTACAAAGCCACTCCACTGTGGCCCGCAGCCTGGTGGCTGTGGCTGTTGACAACTGGACATGGAAATGACTGACACTGGCCAGCCTTCAGCCACTGAACCTTCACATCTTGGGCCAACCTGTATCTATCTGTCTGTACATAGGGAGGCTGGCTCAACACATCGGCCACCTCACTCACCACAGGAAGCATTTGAACTTTGCTTTTCCTTCTGAAATACACACTAGCTTTCCAATCCGCTTGGCCTGCAAGCCAAGATGTGACATCCTACCCCCTGTCAGGTCTGCCACATATTTTGCTAAAACTCTGTGAGTAAATAATGGCTTTGCATTCACCAAGCAAGATAAAATTCCAATCCTCAACATTCATTCTTCTGTTCTTGGTCTTCCATAAAAATGTCTTGGAAACCTGATAATTTTAATTTGATGAACTATAAATTCACCTACATAATTCAAAATGAATTGAATGAATACAGCTAGTTGTTACTAGTTATTGCTACTAATGATGATGATGACAACAACAATCACATTGATAGGTTTTAATTTGCTTGACTGACGGAGTACTTGCTTGGAAAAAGAATACAGCAGCGAGGTTCGTTTAATCTGAAATTCTGTCAATAGCTGCGTACATTTCGGCGCGACGGGAATCAAAGGGAGTAAGTTTTGTGGGGGAGGTATAATCTTAAAGATGCTCTCGGAACATTTCAGACACGTAACCATGGAGAAAAAGTTGTTTTGCTGAAAGGGACGGAAGTGCGTCTACCACTGCCGAATGAAAATCCACAAATTGCACAGCACGGCTAATCCCTGAGTTTTAGAAACAACCACATGTGTTCCACTACAAGGTCTGAGAACTCAGCTAGCAAGAACATTCATGGGTTCCTGGATCTAGCCAGGTGCTCTTACCTGGTCCGCAGAGTCGGCTGTAGTGGTAGGGGTTGCAGCAGACCGACGGGCCGTCCCTAGCCCCGAAGCTTTGGCACTCGAAGAGCGGTTTGAGCTGTGCCGGGTGCTGCAGGTCGGACCAGCGGTACAGCCGGCACAGTAAGACGTGAGGAGGTGCTGTATGCCCGCCCAGACGCAGCTCTGTCCGCGACACCATAACACAATCGCTCGGCATCCCCCCTTTAGACTCCACGGCCTCCAGCAAAGTATCCAGCGGTTTTTCCTTCAGCCTCTTTAAAAAGGAGTAGGTGGCGGCTTTCAGCTCCTGCTCCATTACCGAGCGGGGCCTCGCCTCCGGTCGCCCAGAACTTGCGTCCCGAGAGCTATGGTTCATCGGCACGATCTGGCACGACTCAGACTCAGATTCTGTACTTCGAACACTCGCCAAGCTTCTGGGTTCGGAATGATCCCAGTCTGTGAACAAGCAACACGTTACCGTTCTACATTCGCCGTCCTGCGCGGATCGGGGACTGTCATCCTCTGGAGAACACATGACACTCCCATCCCGATCCAACATAACCCCGGGGACACCGCTCCCCGCGGGATTTCGACTGTTTTCTACCCCGATGTCCCCCACGAGCGATTCTCCTCGAGCCATCGGACTGAGTTCCGTTCTGGGAAACTTTTCTGGGTTGCTGCCGCACAGATTGTCCCAGACCCCCTCGCAGCTGGCTTTGTAACTTCCATCTCCCTCCTCTCTACCTGGGATCAAACGGCTTCTCCAAAGTCGCCGCACAAGACCTGAGCGTTTCGACCTGAACATACGACAGTTTAAAAATCTATGTTGCTGTTATTCTTATTCGGATCTGTGAGGATGCAAGTGAGTTTTATGGTCGTTGTACAGCATCAATAGTTAGCAAATGCCGTGCAGAGCTTGCACAGCCGAATGCAAAATGTTTGTGTCCACAACGCAACATTAAATTTGGAACTACTCTATGCTGCATTGAAAATGTAAAATAAGAACATGACTGCACCGCTACACCGAAGTCAAAATGCATTCACTTGGATTCTTCAACCTGGGAACACAAAAAAGTCGTTTGTGTTCCCGTCCTTGAGGAAAACTGCATTCAAGGCATTAGAAGAGTATTTATGCTATACTGTACACCTCTAAACCCAGAAAACTGCACTAAAATAATGTCCCGACATAAACGCGCGACAGAAAGCAATCTCCTCGTACGCTCGCTGTTTTTGGACTTTGAAACACCTTAAGATCTCTCCCTTTAAAGCGGTAATCGGCACATGAATGGAGCTGCTCCGTTGAGAAGTAATCCAAAGAAAATCCTTTGCAGAATTCGCAATCCCAGAGGTTTTCCGTAATATTAAAGCAAACGTTTACAATCCCGGAATATCACGATAGCCTTGAAGATCAGCGAGAAATAATCCCCTGGCTAAAACTAGCCCCTGGGTTCGTGTTTAGATCTGTTCAATCGGCACCCTAGAGTTCTTTCTTTCTCCGTTTCTTTTTTTTTCTCCTCCTTCTGAAACACACACACACTCAAACACTCGCACGGGGCCCCAGAGTGCTATGGAGCCATTGGCTGCCTCCCATCACGTGCTAGTCTAGACACTTTGGCGGCTGCGAGCTGCACTGATTGTTGCGCAAACAAGGTCTCAAGTTTCTTAACTCTAAAGGCGCCCAGTAATCGCCATCTCTTTTTCCTTTTTTACAATCGAAGACCGTTTTGAATTATTTAGATTTACATTAGGCGTCTCAACTCTAGATAAACAGGCGGCCTAGATGAACTCTGAACTACTACTATTATTTTTATTTGACAATGTTCTATCATAATTAATAGCTTCTCATTCAAAACATTCAGACTAAATAGTTTCAGGACCTGTGTTCAGCCCAGTGACATCTTTATCGTGTGGTGGCTAAAATGCCAACCCTTCTGCTTGTGCAGTTGTTCAGTGAAGGGAGACGATTACCTGCACTCACAAATTTTCGCACAGGCGGGAACCCCACAAAATCCTGTAGGCTGACCTCGTGCAGAATTGAAGCCCCTCATCTGTATACGCGTTCCAACCCTATATTTCACTTTGTAAGGCCTCAAATTCCTACTTCCCTTACTTAAAGTCCCATAGCACAGCTGTGCATGTATATTCACAATATGCATGTACATTTTGTAACGTATTGGCTCTGTAAACACAAGGAAAAGTACCAGGAACAAAAAAAAAACTTTCAAACAAAGAATAGGTTTTTAAATGCGAATGTGGCGAAGCATTGCATTAATTTACCACAAAATAGCAAAACTGATGACGATTGGCACAATAGAAAAATAGTCGTCTGCGAAATAACTCAGTTACGTCCTGTTCCTTTTAGCGCTGCTCATATTTCTACCAGTTCTATTCATGAATGTAATCCTGGTTTCAGACAAATTAAGTTTTTCGAAATTGACAATTGGCTATTGTATCGTTAAAACAAGCCATATTTAGACGCAGATAACAGTAAACTAGCATACAATAAACATATTCGCTAATGATATTATTATTATTATTATTATTGAATATGCATATGTGTTACGCCACTGTTCGGTCGTTGAAGAGTTAATAGATTTTCTCGTGGAGTCAGTGTGGCGGGGCCACGCCCCCCGATGTATTAATTTGCTCTGGGTAGCAAAAGTTCAGGAATGAGGGCCGCCGATTGGATGTCAAGTCGTAGCGTCTTGCCCCCCTAATAAAAGGATTGGCCCAAAAAGAAAAATAGACGCGCCCACTGTGAAGTTGTGATTGACAGTGAATGAAAGAAATTCCCCTTTCGCGAGCACGTTGTCAACAAGAAGCGGTCAGTGTCTGAAAGGGTATACCGCTGGACAAAAACATGGAAAATACGGAAAAATAAGTTAGAGTAACTACAGACCCAGTAAGGAGGATTTAAAAGAAAAAAGTTAAGTCCTTATTGTGAAGGCGGTGGGGAAATTTCCAGCCAATCCAAGTACTCGCATAGTGACTGATTTTTGGCTATGTATGCACAGGTATTGTTTTGATAAATAATATGTAGCGAAAAGGCCTCACAGTCTCGCGTATTCTCTGTTATAAAGCATCGGCTCTTTATGAATTCATTTTGAATTAGATGAAGATTGAGTTCAGTCTTATCGCATGTATGCTGTGTCTAGGACTTATATCGTGGTGCACGATACAATAATCGTCCCCAGATCCACCTGCTTTGTAGTTTCGAAAGTAGAGCAACCCGTTGCCCACGAATACATGTAGCGAAGTTTCAGCACTCTTTGTGCCCAAGTAGTTACTGTTGGGTGCCCAGTTTCAGATTCAGACTAGATCGAAAATACGTGTTTCAGGTTCAGAGTAAAGTATCTTCTATCATCTAATCTGATTGCAGCCTTTATTTCTAGTAGTTTACATCAGCTGTGCACGAAACAGCCTGTTGCTCTGGGTGATATGAAGTGCTGTGTAGCAGTACCGTTGAGGTGCACTCTCTTGGGGGTGCTCTGTGCTGTCCTTGCAGCTGTGGTACCAGGACCTGATCGGGGAAATCAACTGATGAGATGTTTGAGTTGATGCATGGTAACTGTACTGGTGCTAGCCAGCTGCCATGCATCACCCCAGAAGGGGCTACACCTTGATGGTGGTTGAGAGGAGTCATCCCCTCCCCATACCACTGCCATTTTTCAGACGTTGCTTCATAAATACAGTTCAATACGGTTGCTGTTGAATTAACCGTACCGTAGTACATTTACATTTATTCTTTTTGCAACTCACAAGTGAGGCAGAGTACAACACAAGCAAAAAGCCATATAGAAGTCAACAATATTAGAAGTACTGTATGACCAAGTTTCGATAGTTAGCTAGAGAGGTACAAGCTAGCTGGTAAAGACAGGAGTGCATTAAACCATAAGCCGTATGAAATATTGCATGTGAGTAGGGCATTGTTATCTAGCAAAGAGTCCATATTCCACAGCCACCTCAGTGACCCACCCCCCCGCCAACCCCCCACCCCACCCCACCCTATGTGCTGCTAGGAGCTCGGGACGGCTGCAGAGAGCGTGCTGCCCGCGCGTGGGAGTCGAGTTACTCCCTCACGATCCGAGGGTGAGGGTGTACACAGAGGTCGCCTCTCGCTCTGCATTAAAGGCACCTGTTTCAAATACTTTCCCCTTTGTAACTCAATCACATGTCAGACAGGGGAAAGGAAAACAGTTTTGGCAAAGCCCAGTTCTATTTTGAATCATCCAGGCACACTTTGCCACATGAAGCCATGGAAAATGGCAAAGACTGTTTCATAAAGAAGAGAACACGAGTTACTCCGGAGTCACGCCAAGAATGTTGTACGTTCACAAGGATCCTGACATCTTTCACAGCATACTGCAATGTCACCAGCAGCATTAGACTACATTAAGAAAGGACCTGGTAATCTGACAAAATACTGATGGTTACTGCTTGTACATACTGTATCTTGGTTGATGTCTCAATATCCAGAGCAGTGAAAGCTCAACACACATGGGGATTACAAGTAATTAACTAGAGAGTGCTGTGTAATTCATTCAAAGGATGATATTAGAATTGCCCAACATTGTTTTTTCTTCCAGAGTATTTCATTTGTACACAGACGGTGCCAACATTGACTAAATCTGTTTGTTTTTCTGGCTGTCCAGGACCGGGAAAAAGAATTGGAGCTCAGGAAATCTGCTTATCGTGTTATGCGATGTCAACAGCAGCCAACCTCATTCATTTAACACATCGCCATGAATAACAAGCAGGCAACTCTAAGAAGCTAAAATACTCGTACGTTGTTTCAGTGGCGCTTGTCAGTAGAAGTGAGCAGACATACACAGTAGAGGAGGAGGGAAAGAGTAGTTAAAGAAACATGGCAGAAGGCAGAACTTTTCACATTCATATTCATCCCATTCACCCATTCTTTACTTTCACTCCTTCATCACATTCATCAGGTTGACCTCATCATCACAGTCACTTTTTCATTACACTTCAGACTTTCATTACATTGAAACCTTAGCACACCAGTAATAGCATGAGTGCGACAGTGCTACCACCCTACCCCTGACATTTTTCCTTTCACAGACAAAGCGAATCATTTATGTCCTAAATCAGATGTGCCTTGACCTGCGTCTCTTGTTTGGAAAATAGCCTGGACTATAATTGCGAAGGTCCAGCCTCACACTGCACATTATAGCTGTAATGCTCTTTGGACCTCATTAAGAGTCAGTGGCCAAATCCCTTGCAGAGCTTCTGTTCCGTCACTGTGTGTGGATCACTGAAGGCAGAGGGAAACTGTGGGGAGGCTATCTGGGTATGTATGCATGTCTGTGCATTGTGCTGCCTCATCAGCTGTGTGGTTGCTTGATATAACTCTTCTTCCTGTCTCTCAAATGGAACATTACAATCCCTCACTAAATATTCGAAAATTACTAAGATGAAGAGGAAAGAGGAACTCCTTCCTAAGAGTCTGGTTAAGCAATCTTTAAGAAATCATATGTCTATACCAATGTAAGTATGTAATGATTTTTAAATTGTCACATAAAAGCAATCACTCAAGTAGAATAAATCCAGAATCTGGTCCACATGGGGCAAAAAAAATAATAATAGTAATAACGAAGGCCAAGTTTACAAAGGTTGCAAGCTGACTTTTCATTATGTCTTACTTACTTTTGGCCACAAGCAGACAGGACCCAGCTCACAGCTTCTTAAGTGTGATTGAAGCTCATTTCAAGTCAGAGCCAAGAATGTATAATCTTGGAGCTATTGTAAGAATCCTTTTCTTCCAGGAGAGTTACAGTATTAATGTTTTTCTGAATTGTGGACTGAAAAAAAGTGAAACTCCAGCCAGAGCTGAGAACAGCAGCAAAGCACCCTACCCTGCTACCAACTGGAGAAGAGAGAGACAGGAGAAAAATACACCAGTACCAGAAGGCATCGATTCTTTAAGAGGGAATTTTGTGGGAGTATAGTCTCCATACACCCATGCACACACACAGACACACACACATATACAGTACCTGCACACTGCCATGATATGACAGGTATCAAGGGAAATATTAGTAAGTTTTGGAGCAGGGGTATAGCAGCTATAAAATCCAGTGCTACTGACTGCAGTTGTTTTTGCATATCTCTGTTTTAAATTTTCAAATGTTCTCCCATAAACAAATTATTGAAGCTGTAAACAAATGCTGAGCTTATTCACCCAATCATGAGAGCCGCCGTTTACTCTCACTGCCTCTGTCAGTCAAATAGAACTTAAAATAGCACTCTAAAATATGTGCAAGATTGTGTGTATGTGTATACTTACCATTGTCCTCATCTTTGATAGTACCAGAACAATTTAACTGATTCTCAACATGACACTATTGCTATTGCTATAGGCTATTGCTGCCTATTAAACACATAGTCAGAGGTACACATGGGTCAGCAAAAGCATATACCCAAATTCAGTAATGTCCGAAAGATGTATATTAATGTGATTATAAATTTTTTTAACATTATTTTTGCACTGGTTTTGTATAAATTTTTTTGTAAGGCTGGAGAATGAAAGTGCTGATTCTCTCCCTCCTTTCAGAATTCTGTCAAACTGATAGGATGACAGGCATGTGAGGAAACTGGAGGTATGAGACAGATTGGATATATGACAAAATTGCTCTCTGATTGAATACATTCATAATTTCAGCTCTTTAGACTGTCTGTGGGTGTCTGTGAGGTGACTGCTTTAAAGAAAGATTAGAATACTGAAAGCGTTCGAAGAATGCGAACATCAACCACAAAAAAAAAAAAAAAACCGTCCCAGCCAAAACAAACTGGGGCTAAGAGTGGACTTGGAGACGCCATCCTCCCACTCCAGCTTTAACACTCAATCTGAACTCCAAAAGTGACAGAAGAAAATTTCCCCTTTTGATGGATAACTGTAATAGATGTTAGGACCAGACAACACAAATGGGCTGCCTCACATATATAAAGGCATATAAGATACAGACACATTAAGCTGGTGTTCTTTACAAAAGTGGATTCGCACACAAGGTGCTTCCAGAGAGTTGTGCCAATATAGACATGAAAAAATTCTTTGATGTTACAGAATATGTCCGGCCAGTCCTCCACACATAGTCTCTGAGTGACCTGCTCTGGGTGCCATGCATGGGACAGAGGGGGGGTTCGCTCTCAGAGCCAGTTAAGCAGTGCTACAGAGAAGCATAAACATTCATATGGTGTGTGAATCGCTCTACTTTTTTAACATTTCAGAGCGGCAATAAATTTAACCTCCTTTAAAACCACAGAGAAACGCACTGCCAAGCCTGGCCTCAACCATGCTGCAGACATTTGATATCATTTTCAGCTTAATTTACCCAGAGCAGGACCCGGCCCACGCTGGCCAAAGAGTGGGGCTTTGTTTCTCTGGAAAAAAAAAAACCCTGCTTTTCTGACTTTGAAAGGCCAACCAGAAGAAAAAGCGGGGAGACTGGGGAAGACGAGGAGCTATTCCGTTCACTATAATTAGATATAAAAAGATGCACGACATGAGCTGGATTCCTGGTTAATTGACAGTTTGGATAAAGTGACGCTTGCATCCCTGTGTTGCTCAATCGATAATTTGAGCCTGGAGGGCAAAACAGCTAATTATATTGACTCGTTACTTTTGGAATTTGGCTGGTTAATAGTCTTAGGTCTGGTTATGTAAAGCAAGAGCATCCTAGTGTTCCAGAATGATTTCACCTCAGTACCCCTGGCCAGCCTCACCACTACAGAGAGACTGACTCTGACGTGAGGCGTAATGGTGTGCATGTGTGTCTATGTGTGTGTGTGTATGTGTGTGTGTGTGTGTTTATGTCGCAGTGTGCGTGCTGGATCTGAACTGGAACCAAACAATGAAGAATCTAAAGCAGAAAGGGACTGTGCACTTTTTCTCCCTCTGAAACAGTACCCTGCATGCGTGTGCACGTAAAAATAAAGAATGAAGAAAGGGACATAATTATACTCAAACAAACACACTCATAAACTCAACCTGGCAGACTTTCCTGGTACTGTTGTATAAGCTGTGGAGACACACACACACACACAAATACACACACACACACACACACACAGAAACCTGGGGAGGTAAGAAAACAGCCAGAAGTGTGTGCTGTGTATTTTTAGACATTCTCTGCTCATTATGGGCCAGGGACTGAGGCGCTTGCATCCCACCCAGCACAGCCCCCAACCAGACACCACTTTCAGGGTCTGTTGGTACACTATAGTCCCAGGCTTCGGCCTGTCTTCAGTCACAGCTGCTGCAGATTATACTGAGTACATGCTATATCTCCCACCGTGTCATCACTCTCCAAGGACCTGATAGACGTCGTGTAACCGACAATAATTACAATTTGCTTATTATAACGCAACTCTATTACCGTGGCTTAATTTGGTTGGCACAGCTATCTGGAGTTGTCAGTGGCAAAAAAGGTGAGCTTCTTTCCTCTTTGTCATAAATATTACCATTTGAAAGATGCTCTGCTATGCATTTTAATTTCAACTTGAAATATGAGGGAAATTTTGTCATAGGTGCTGAAGGAAGAAAACTGACAAATCATTAAATAAAGCAGAATAAATAAAATAAATCTGACTAATCTTTATTATTCAGAGTAAAAAGTCAAATGGCAAAACATTAGGATGGAACGCCACCCTGGGGATTATGAAGTTATGATTTCACATGCTGTAATATTTAACATTTTCTGCAAAAGGAAGGCAAATCCATTTTGGTTCACTGTTGTGTCTTTCAGTGCTACACATTTTTTCAGTCTCAATGAAACATGGAAGGTCAGTGAAAACACAAGCCCTGAGCCTCCAAGGTATGCACCGCCCACACTCAATTGTGGGCAATGAGAATTCAGCATTGTTGTGGTTTGTGTATTTTCCCCACCTCCATTCCTGTAGGATGCTCTTTAGAGCTAGAGGCTGTTTGTCTGGCGACAGGGTCCTGATAACTTGCTCGCCTGGCGTCAGGCCGGTAAGTACCACATCTCCTGTCCGAAAACCCACCAAGCGATAGTGTCTCTGTGGAGACAGGGCCGTCCGGCACCAGTTTACCTCCCAAAATAGCCCTGATCCTGGCCCAGGGCTCCTCCAGTCTCGCAGACAGGGGCCTGGAGAGGGCTGGCAGAGGAACAGCATGTCATCAGCTCTGCTACTGCTAATGGCAGAGATAGACCAGCTATCAGATCCGCCCAGGAAGGGGCAGATACAGAACGCCACTGTATCAACCGTCCACCCCCCTCCCACCCCCCGGCCAGACTGGGAGCCCCCTCAGACGCCTCTGGGGGGGCTTGGGGAGATAACGCTTGTCTGGGAGAGGTACTGTACTCCACCCACTCACCACTCTTTAGAAACCACTGTTCTAAGTCTGCAGGGAGGTCAACACCACAGCAAGTGTCTCCCAAGCACAGCCTGGCCCCTGCCTGTCTGTGTGTGCTCTCCTTGAACACTCATCTGTTCATTCTTTTCTTGGACGATTATCTTCATGCTCCATTTCTTGCACACATTTTGTCCTCTACATGATTTCTAGTCTGTCTCAATTACAGCAAACCCAAACCTTCAGTCAATCGATGATTTATTAGCTACCAAAGGACCATATATATTCACCCTTTCCAGGTATTCTCTGAGTACCACAGTGGCAAATGTCAGCTAAGTGTTCTCTCCCAAACAGGTTCTTTTGTGCCAGCACTGTCTTGGTGGTGCTGAACAGTATGGAAAGCATGTTATTTGCCGTGCCCCTGGCAGCGTGCTTTTGACAAGGCTGGCCCCCAAGTTACTGCGGGGTGGAGGCCACAGCCTGGCCTGTGGAGCATGCCTCTTTCATTACATGCCTCCAGCCGGCTGTCTCCACCCAGAGAGAGCGGGTGATTTAAGCCATGCTGGTTTGGTGGGGTCAGCGTCGTGACCTCCTGCATCTCCTGGAGGATATGCTCAGGGTGGTGGTGATGGGGGAGGAATGGAGGTGTGTGTCTGCGGGGAGGTCAGTTGTTGTTTCCATGGACTGAACACCTCCCTGAAGACTCAGTCGCTCGGACTTCCACTGAAAAGCCTTTATCATCAACCCCCACACTCCATCCTATGCCATCTCCAGCCATGAGAAATATATCAGGAAGAGGAAGAGAGGGGGAGGGAAAGAGAGAAGGAGAGAGGGAGAGACAGACAGAGCAAGAAGGGAGAGAAAGGGAATATTTTAAAGCATGGACTGATAAGCAGGACTCCACTGTGGCTGCGCTGGCCAGAGAAGATGAGCATGAACAGCGAGTACAAGGACATGTGGTCATGACAGGAGGCGCCATCCTCTCTATCCCCCACCACAGAGTATTCATGGGAGAGACAGTGACATTACCACATGCACATGGAGACATTGACAGTTTGATCTGAGTGGAGCCAGACCTATAGGGGCCGTATGTAATGGGTGATTGTATCTCACTCTTGCTCCAGTTTAACTCCATCTTTACCAGTTTTCTCAATAATCAGATGTTCTCACGGTGTTACTGATTGCTCACTGATATGTTTCTTACCTTTGGAACCCTATTCCACCCAAATAAAGGATTGGCTTGTTTGGGGAATATCAGATAAACTGATAAAGTGAACTGACAAAGGCAACTGTTTGTCAGACGGGGGTCTTGTGACCACCACACTGACAGTATGTCTCCCCACCAGCTGGACTATACACGGATAGCGGGGCTCACAGATATTAATGAGGGTAGGAGCACAGTCTTGGCCCTGTGCTGACTCCACTCACAGTTCAGCACAAACCCATTTTTTAAACTCCACTCAGCTTTCATTATAATGGGTTCCCTTTCACTTTTCCTGGTGGCATTTATTTGTTTTTCTTTGCAGCCCTAACCCCATGCCACCCCCTGCCTCTCTCCCACCCCCATCCCCCCCCCACCCCCGCTTGCTCCGGGAGAGGGGTCCTGGCTGGCTCGCCGGCTCGTTCATCAATATCGCCCTTCGAGTAGAAAAAAAAGAGCGGTAATTAATGGAAAGGAGTCCATGACAGCAGACTGTGTTTCCTGGAAATAAACAATTAATCTTCATTTTCCACTGTTTGTGTAGTGTTGAGGGAAGGGGGGAGGGGGGGGGGGGGTAAGCCCTGGATGATGGAAAGGGTGTAGGGAGTGAAACAGTGCCCAACTTACCCCAGAACTAAGCTATCTTCAATTACACCATCCTCCTGACATTCACAAGCACAAAACACCTCTAACTGCATTTACCCCCAAACCAGCACTTTTAAAACCCTGTAACAGTCCCTTGAGGTCCAGATTTCACGACAGTCTGACTCTTGTTCTGGTTTCTACTTGAACATCTTACACAAAACTGTGAGATGACATGCTATATCAGTAGCACATTACCAGTGACGCCAAACTGAGCATGTTAAACTGCTAATGTAGAGTTGCATTGATTTTTAAAAACAAATTTATGGCTTTCTTTAACTACAACCCATCAACAACAAATAAGGAAGAGAGATCTTTCAACATATCTCTCAGGGGAGCCCTACATCTTTATACACCCTGTGGTTTATGGATTCTGTACAACAGTAAGACATGGGAGGAGATCATTACTCCTGGTTGCACGAAGAATAATAAATATAAACATACAACCTATAACTATAAAACATACCAATATGGAACTTTAATTTGTCACACCTGAGAAAGGTTGTGGAAGTACTACCATGAGCACAAAGGTATTCCCACACTTGAATTCCTAAACCTTCAGTTGTTTTTCAGAGTGATCCCTGTGTATAAACTCTGAGTGACTGCCATTTTGAAGCCAAGGTTTACCGCGCGTCATTGTGTTGAAAATAGGAACCAAGTCTTAACTTTTCATTACAATTAAAATGATTTTCTGTGATGTTCAGGATTGTCATCAAATAGAGAAACCAGTTCAGACTACTTCTAAAATACAGGCTCTCTATACTCTCCTGTTTGTAGCTCACTGGCCACTTCTGGTTTGGGGATGATTGCCCAGGCAACCTCTCAGTGCAGCACAGATTTCAGAGGTGGCGTTCAGGGAGCTGTTTGTCAAGTTTTATGTGCGTTACTGAGGGGAAGCACGCAGAAGAGGTGACTCAGGACCTCATTCTCAGAAACAGAGCGAACTGGAGGGAGCACCCTGAGGGAACGGGCATCATTCATATCCTTTGCACAGCCACAGCGGATTCCTGCACCAAGGCAGCCTTCCCCTTCATCCGTGTTACAGCTGGATCTTTTATGGAAGCGTTTAGGTTACGCTGCTTGCTTGCTCTAAGAGTGCTACACAAAAGCGCTGCCCCGGCTTGGGACTTCAGCCCGCAGCCGTCCGGTAACAAGCTCAGTCGCCTTAGAACTGTGGCGTTCTGTTGCTTGCGTTTTTTTAGCGGAGCCCATTCTTAAGGGTAGTGGATTCATACTCCCCAGAGAGCGTGTGTGATACTTCCTGCCCACGGTGTCCTTTTGACCTGTCGTGAACAGTGTTACTGTGGGGATTTTCTCAGAGGCCCTGTGCTGTGCTCCACTCCAGCTCTGCCACATTCAGCACGCACTCTAAAGTCAACAGTCTAGGCCTCTCACCCATTGGCCAGTACCTGATAGAACCATCTGATTGGACACTCTGTATATTTACTGCTGTCCTGGTGGCGGTGGGGGGGGGTCTTGCCTGTCTCCTCTCTCTTTCTTGTGTTTACTCTCTAAATAAGTCTCTGTTTAGACTGACAAAAGTGGGGAGTGAATATCTAAGAACACCAGGAAGGAAGTGTGTGGGGAAACAGAGGAAGGGGAAAGGAAACTGTTAGCGATGGAGGCCTCTCGTGCCCCCCGTGGTTCCTGATTACAGCGGAGCCGCGGAACGCCTGGCGCCATCGGGATCGGCCGCATGCTGCCGGTCAGGGCCGGCGGCGGAGCAGGAACGGCGAGTCCCTGAGAAAGATTAGTGAGCCGCCACAGCAGTCCGGCTGCCTTCCACTCTTCACAGACTGAAGATAAACATGCATTACTCCCACACGCGCTCTCTATACTTCAACATTTTACATCACTGCAGTACACTGCTGGCCAGTTTTGATATATAATTCTTAAGGTAAACATATGCACACAGATGGCTTCAGATGAGGCGTATTTACAATAAGATTTGCTGTGTGTAGCATTCATAAAAGAAATGCTTGTGTGTAGAAATCACGTGATGAGCACATTAAACCCGATGCCTCAACGGATGAGTAATTTTTCAGTTATGAGGAACGTGGTCACAGGAATGAATGAGTAATTTTATAGTTCACAATGAACGTGTTAATCATAAACTCTGAATCAAGCACGTATGAGTGGTATCTGTGTGTATGTGTTTTTGGAGGGTCGGGGGGTGAGCTGGTATATTTGTTTCAGTTTAAACTGCTGCTCCACAGCTGATTGACTAGCAATCGCCGATGCAGTGCAAAACGTAATGATATGATGTACATGCACACCCCTCCCTGTCCCAGCTCTGGTTGCGGCTGATCTGGACCGGCGAGGACAGAGGCTGTAGGTTAGTGCTGGGAGCCCAGAGTGGCCTGCCTGCCTGCCTGCCTGTGCAGCACTAACACCGGGCAGCAGAAGCAGCACAGACCTCAGTGCAGACAGGAATCAGGCCACAGGAGAGTCTGCTCAAGCAAACACTTTCCCGTGTGCTTCATGCTGCAGATTCAGCATGTATGGATTTCCATACAATATGCACACATCTGTTGGAAAACAGGGAGCGTTGCTGTTTTATGTGAGTATAGGGGCACTGATCTTTGCTTTGGAGTGCCATGAAGGGATTGCGCTGGGCCGTGAGGCCGAGGCTGTTGACGGCCCGTTCTGACGGCACAAACAGGGAAAAAGAGCGGAGAGGCGGGTGGAGGAGGCTGTGAACAGCTGACATGGAAAGGAAGAAGTAAGAGGATTTTTACACTAAGAGATAGAACCGGTTTGGTTAATTGCACTCGGTCTGTCTGAAAAATTTCCTTTGTTTGAATCTTCTATTCACACACTGAAAAAGGCTGCAAAATTTCCCATGACTATCGGCTGCGTAATCATTCCTGCCTGTCTCAGCATTCCGAATACGCCTCTTTAATTTCACATAAGAGCAACGTTTACGCGCAGAACGTCATGAAAGAAATATGCTAAATTATAATTCAGATCATAACATGCATTTATGGAGATTGTAATGATACATATAACACATATGGTATGCTGTGGTTCCTTATGAATAAACGGTTCATGTTTCGTAAGTGCCAGAATTTAGGGAGGAGCAGACTGCTGGGAGACTGGCTCTCGGTTCGCTGAAGTCCGCTCCAGATAGATTACAGGAATGGAACTGGGCGAAAGCAACAGAGATAAACACTCATGTTAGCTTTTGCTGTCTGCTGTCAGTTTTAAATGCCGGGAGAGTGCCAAAGCCCACATACATTAAAGTGGTGCAGCAGCATGCTATGCTAATAGCTCACATCTAATTCAACATACCACCACTGGCACTGAGAAAGGGAGAAGAGCTGCAGCAACAGACTGAAGCGTGGGCTCACCAATGAGAAACACACGGCCTCATTCGTCCTTCGGGAGGACTTTAACTGTCTCTTCAGCAATCTGTAGCAGCAGGAAAGGCCTGTTTCTGTGCCCTCTTTGGGGCTGATGTGTCGTAGGGTTGATGCGGCTTTGTAAGAAAACGTGCGTGTGTGTGAGTGCATGTGTGTGTCTGTGTGCATGTGTGTGTGCGTGTGTGTATGCGGGTGTAGTCAGAGACAGAGGCACCCAGACTGGCATATCCTGTCTGCCTGTGGGCTCTGGAGATCTCTCTGCCCTCAGTTATGCAAAAAGCAGAAGCGACACTTCTCGTCCGCGATTTGCTTGTTTTGTGCTGCACGGTGCATTTAGCTGCCAGTCACATTTGCGTGCCTCCCGACGACGTGACGCTGTGGCCGTTTGCGTCAGTCGGCACGGCGACGGTATCTAATGAAAAGACAAAGAGCGAGGAGGGGTAGGAACTGGGGAGCCACGGGGGCTGGTCTGGAACTGGGGGGGCGAGGAGCACGGGTGGCAGGAGTGAAGAGAAAAATCAGCAGCACAGACTCTAAACAGGAAGAGCGTGGCGTCAGCGCCGGCCAGTGATAAGAGCTCTGGCCTCCGTGCACAAACACAGTCACTCTGTCCCCTTACCCACAATGCCCCAGGACAACCGCCCCTCACAGATGGGACATTTACAGACTCCAGGGCTTCCAAATGGCCGCCAGGCGCCAACGAGCCACCATGGGGCTGAGAGTGAAGGCAATGCAGGCCTGTATAAACCCGCTAATCTCATTGGGGCTCCTTTCAGGCACAAAAACCACAGATATTGTATTTATCACGGTCAGATATTCAACTCCTGCTTATTTCTATCCTCCATTTAGGAGTTTCTGATACTGGCTATTCCAGCGCTAACTATGGATTTTCTGTTTTGGAACATGCTCCTTCAAGAATGTTCACAACGTGCCAGGAAATCAGAAAACTTGCAGCATCATTCATGCCAGAGACTGAACTTTCAGTGTAAAGCATGTGGAACTGAATATCTGTGCTGTAACTGTCCTAACTCCAGACCAGCTAATTAATAACAAAACCACTTCAATCCCTTCTTTACTTTCCATAATGGTGTCTGACTGGGTAATTGCCAGATTTTTTTCTTTACTTTTAAAATATGTTTTGCATGACATTTGTAACTCTGTTACTCTCCCCCTCAATCAGCCACTTTAATAGCACAAAGGACCCTGCTGCTGACAGCTATGGCCCACGAGGATTATGAATTTTGATTCCTAGCTATTTTACATCCCATGCCTTTTGATGCTCATAACAGCAGTTATGTTTAATGCACAACACCAAAATATTAGTTACTTTAGTATCAGACAGGGCTTATCCAAGGCAATTGAAGCTTATTTCATTTCTTTTATTATATATTCACAGCGCTGAGCATGTACTGATACGAATCAGGCTAAATACCTTTCTTTAAGATCAGCTGTACCGCACTTGGGACTTGTACCTGCAGTTCCCTGCTTAGGCCAGACGCTTAACCCTGCACCACGCTGACACCTCATAATAAAGGAAGCTGTGCAAAATCCCACACAAAACCCAGGCCTCCCACAGGAATAGTACCCACTGTGTCATTTGTGCCATATCGAGAGAAAATAATTAACTCCGCCGTGGAGAATGGGCTTCAGGGAAGGTCAAAGGTTAGGGAGGAGGAAGGGAGAGCAAGGATAAAATAGGGTCGCTTCCAAAACACAGACAGCCCGTGAAATCGGCCTACAAAAATCCATCCCACACAGAGCATGAATCAGTGGCAGACCTGCCACCAAAAAAACAACAGTTCAGACCATCTGAAACCTCCAGTGGAGACCCTTTCTAAACTGCACTAAGATGCATTTTGTAGCACACATTCAGTTCAACACAGTGGAGCAATACTGTGTTAGCAGAAACCTTGCCACATGTACAGTTATCATTATCTCAAATAGTTTCCTACCAAGTGTTCCAGCCATGGCGACAGAGCAGGAGCGGGCTTGCCTCTGTGACACTGTGTGCTGTTCTCCTTGTTTCCATTGGACAGTGTTCAGGGACCCCACTGTGGCTTCCTGTCCTGTCGGAGTCTGTGTTTGTGGTTGGATATCCTGAGCCCAGCGTGCGGCCTGTGAATTCCCAGCGTGCAATGTCACGTTCATGTGACACGAAAGCAAAACTGGGGAGGCTGCGAGGGTTGCCGTGCTGACAACGCCTCTTGGGAAACGTGGTGACCTGTGTTCTGCACCACTCAATCCATTTCTCTCACATGCTGGAAACATTGTTTTCAAGAGTTCACTCGGCACTTGGAAGTGAAATCCGACACCATATCAAAAGAGACCCTCTAGGGAGAGCATGCTCTTTGAACGTCAGGACCTATTTTGATTGCATTAGCGGGATAGTTTCTACACCCGGTCCAGAAACATGAAATAGATGATAAATAACAGTTCAATAAACAGCATCTGAGAAGAGAGTCTAGTGAGTACACACACGTCTGGATCTTTAGTAACCCACCCCAACAGGAATCAAGGATTCAAACTGTGATTCAAATTCGGTTGGTTACAAAGAAGTGTCTCCCAGGACAGAACAGAGTGAGAGGGAGTGGCGGGGTCAGGCCCAAAGACAACACAACAGTGTAGGGATGTTCTGGCAAGAGTTCAGAGGTCATTCCACTCCTTTCTGATTAACCTTAAAACCTTAACCTTTGACGCTTGAGGTCTATGGAAAAACAGCCAATCGGTGAGCTGAAAACACGCTGTGATTCCACAAACACCTCACAAACACGCTGTCCATTCTCTTGTTGTTGAAGCTTTGAAAATGGTCGTGTTCCTGAAAGAGCAGTTCCCTCAAAGTGACAACAATACCTTTGTGTTACCACTAGGTGGCAAAGAAGGCCATCTACCAAAGCAGCTCCCACCCTGTCCTCTTCTTGTTTTACTTCACTTTATCAGTGTCGCTTTTTCATGACAGAAGCTAGAGGCAGCATGTCTAAGATCCTGCTTTCATGTCTTGATTGAATGAGAGAGCAAGAAAGAGAGAGAGAGAGAGAGAGAGAGGAGCGGGAAGCACAGCCCCCACCAAAACCACCCAAATGTCTGTGTCTCGCCGGGCGTCGGAGTGACTTTCCTTCAAGATAAGGAACGGGGGGAGGGGGGCATAAATGAAAGAGTTTGGCCGCCCCGTTCAGGAAGGGGCTGAGACAGCGAGAGGCCTGGCTCTGCTGTCTCTGACGGTGGCGTGCGAGTGCCCTCCCTTTCTCATTCCTCCCTCTCTCTCCCCCTCTCTCGTTCCTCTCCCTCTCTCTCCCTCTCATTCCTTCTCTACCCCTCTCTCTTGCTCTCTCTCTCCCTCTCACAGGACTCTCTCTCTGTCTCTGTTTCTGGCTACTGATTCTCTCTTAATGTTTTAACCTGTAATTCCATTCATTTTTCCTGTGTCATTTTCTAATCACTAAGAAAAACTGTATTTAATTTCAGAATCAAAGTTTTCAATTCGAATCCCTTCCCTGATTTCATCATGCATTCATTTCCTATTCAACACCACTTTGCACACCATTTGTGGAGTAAGCACCATTCTTCCAATGTTAAAAACATAGCTATAAACTGTGGGCTAATGCAAAGACAATACAACCCCTTCATGGATGTAAAAAATGAAAAGCTAAAGATAAATCCATGTTCTATATTAGAGGATCAGACGCCTCCTTCACACACCTTCGATTAACTTCTGCTGACTTCAGGTGCGATAAGATGAATGCAAATTTTTCATGCTGTGACAAAGCACACCTTGGGATGGGAGTCAACTAAGCACAACCATGCTGCCAATTATTGTTATTCACTCAAATACACAAGCACAGAATCCATGAGAGTGAGGACAGTATAATTACTCCAGTCTGAATCAACCTGCCATTAAACATTAAATTATACATTGCACATGCATGTGTCTCTCATAGCTCCATGCAACACGCCGCAGTGTGAGAGTGTGAGAAAACTGCGTTCTCAGTGGTAGCCTTAAGGGGGCACATGTCATTTGATTGCAGTGGGACCCCAAAAGAGATGTTCAGTTCTGCATCACTGTGCTTTTTGCATTTTTTCCCCTACCATCTTTCTGCACACTTCCCTCTGTGGATCAGTAATTGCTACATTTAAGGCCCATAGGCACCTTGGAAACTACACTGATTACCTAATGACTATATTAAGACGGTATATAATTTCACAATTAAACTTTATAATAGAGACCTGTCGGAGCTGAGCTGCTAGGCCTCCGCTGATTGGTCACCCCATCGGAGTGTTGACTCAGACTGCTGGGGCCAGGCTTGGTGTCCCGGTGTTTCCCACGCCATGGAGCCTGGTGCCACGGTGCTGGGCGGCTGTGTTCTCGCCGTGGATAAACAAACAATGGCTCGTTTAGCGTGTCTGTCCTGCTGATCCCCCCCCACTGTCGGATACAGTCAGGGCCCGAGGAGACAGACACCCTGGCTGCAGGTTTACCCCCACCCACCCCGCTGATTCAGTCTCCCAGACCTGCTAATCTTTCCCCTTCTCATTTTTTCTCTTTTTGTCAAAGAAAGGGCAGAGCCAGTTCATTTCAGAATGAAAGAGAAAACTGGCACATACACAGGGACCAGGCAGGACAAGGGCAGGAAGAGTACGCTGGCCCGAGGGCGTCAGAGCACACACACACAGACAAGCACTCACACACACACACACACACACAGACAAGCACTCACACACACACACACACACACACAGACAAGCACTCACACACACACACACACACACACTTTCTTACTAAGCAAAAGGGGAACAAGATGTAACAATGAGGACTCAATTCTTACTATGAAAATATTTATATTCATTCAATACAATAAGCATGGTTTTATCACTGGGTAAGAATGAAATAAAAAACTTTTGATTTCAGCATAAAGGGGGTCTACTGCAATGGAAATGGGGCTATTACAGTTTTTCTTAATTGTGCACACACATTCCTTGAAACAATATCTCTCAAAACTGTTAACACAATACTCAAAACAATTTGTTGACTCAGTAAAACCTCGCAAATCCTGTACATAATTAAACACTTCCTTCAAAACAATGATAACACCCCTAAAAATCTACATCAAATCTGCATCAACATATATACACACTTATCACCATATGAACTGCAGTATGAATGAATGCAAGTAAAATGTACTTGGAGTTTTATAGAAGTGGTGTTATGATGCATGAGCTTCAGTTTTTTTTATGTTTGTGTGTCCATTTCTAGTGACAGTATGTAAACAACTGTAAATGCAGAGCTATGAGGATTACAGTAACCACTGTAACAATGTGTCAACAATAAAGCTTATCAGTTATGAATGTGATGTAAGGTTTAGCTTTAGCAGAACACGACAGCCAGGTTATTGCTGTAATGGACAACAAATCAAGGTTTCACGCAAAGAGGAATATATTCTGCGGTGAAATCTAATGAAAACGAGTATCTCTTTGGAGGCCTTCATTAAACACTAAAGGAGGACCAACAACCACCTGAATAAAACTGAAATCAGCCACAGAAAGCACCATTGTCAGGAAACACCACAGTTTTCGCTGGGAACTAAGAGATACCATTACAGGTACAGACAACATTTGTGACAGCAACCCTGAGCAAAAGAGCAAGCTTTACAAACCGGCAATCTTCGCTACACTGACTGTCTCCCTGCAGGGCCAAACTCTGCCCTCGGTTTCTGTGAGTTTTCTGTTCGATCGTCTCACCGGTAAGCGCTGGCTGTCGTTTCGGGCTGCTTTACGAGTGCACGCGTTTGCGGTCGCGTCAGCTCAGCGCTGCTGACCTGTGCGGATGCCAGCGCACGGCTCACGTTTCTACAGCTGTTCTCTGCGTGTGCAGACCCCTTTCTGTTATAATTACCAGAACAATGATCTGATTCACAAGTTTTCGTACTTTGCTTTACGGCTACGTCATTGGTGTTTAATGTGGATTGACACGACGGTTTCCGAACCTCCATCCAGTTAGGGTCTAACTCCTGACAGTGAGCACTACCAAACACGTACTGTGATGCACAGCAAAAACCATCTATTTATTCATCTATCAATTTACAGTATCGATCTACCTATCTATCTATCTATCTATCTATCTATCTATCTCTTTGTCTGTATATATAATACCTATTATATGATATATATGTATATTTAAAATCTATATATGGGTTCTTTTTTGTTGTTATCACGCATTGCTATGACCTTAATCAAGGAAGGGGGTTGTTGATATTGTAGAAAACCATAACAATGAAGACCCCAGCCTCACCCCCACTGCTAGTAGTCATGCTTCCTCTGCAGGGTGGAACCAGCTTCCAGGAGAAACGTGCTTCATATCACGGCTAATCACTTCTGAATCTGTCCCCTCTTTCAAAGGCAGAGGGGTTGCAGGTCAGAGGTCAAAGGCCAGATCGGCACATGCATGTTCCCCTGTTTCCTGCCTCTGTTCTGAAGCCTAAGGTGAAGGGGGCCCCCCCCCCTCATACACCGCAGCATTTGGAGGCCCCTGTGACAGAGCACACGTCCACAGGTCAGAGGCCACAGCTCCAGACAGGGGATGCGGGGAACCACTTATGCTATAGCCCTGAGGTAGCCTCTCTCACCTATCACCACGCCTTACAGCTCCTTTCTCTTTAATCACCAGTAACAGTGAGATGTGCCTGGTAACGGCTGCCAACAGTTTGTTCATTATTGGCAAAAAAACAATCAAAACATGTGGCCTGAAAATGACATTGTTTCAGTAGCATGACATTAATAACAAGGGAACAAGTGTCCAAACCACATGAAAAGGGAATTTGCGCCATACATACTAAGCCAAGAACTGCAGAGAGGATTGACAGTTATTGATGGGGTTCTAGCAAACATTTATGGACAAATCATAGATGTAGCTAACTGGGTAAGTAACCAAGGTAACTGATCTTGCCATTGAGTCAACAAAATGCTAACTATATTGCTAGCTTCCCTTTCCAGCTGCATGTCTCAGAATGTGTTTACATACAACATCACCTTGCTGGGTAAGACAGGATAAGGTACAATGGGGTAAAGTAGAGAAAGGTGAGGTAGGGTAAAGAAAGGAATGATAAAGTCAGGATATGGTAGGATAGAGTACAGTAAGGTAAGGTAGGGTTAAGGTAAGGTAAGGTAAGGCAGGGTAAAGTAAGGTAATGTAAGATAAGATAAGGTACAGTGAGGGAAAGAGACCCTGTGTAGGGTGGTCTCGGTGGACAGCAATGAGGCAGTGCTGTCAGCGGTTCTTTCACGGTGTCACAGTAAATTCCATCCCTATCTGTGCAATAAACTCCATTACCTCTTATCAGCCTCCAGGCATGTTCCATACGAGGCCTCTTTTTCTCTCTCTCCTTCTACCTCTCTCTTTCCGCCTCATTCTCCTACTCTGTTTCTTTCTCTCTCTCCATGTACCTCTTTTTCTCCCGCCTTTTCTGTCTCTCTCCCTCTACCCCCCCCCCCGCCACACTCTCTCCCCTCCCTCCCTATCTTATAAACACACATACACCCATGCACTCACAGACACAGACAAGTGTACACACACACATGCATACACATGAGTATACACATATAAACACAGAACTATATACATAGAGACAGAAAGTCATACATATGCAGACAAAACTGCTACTCAAATAGGTAGTGAATATTTCCAGAAGCATATTGCATGAACCACTGCAAACCTGCAAAACAAAACTGCAAAACAACATAAAATCAAACTGACTGATGACTAGATAGAGTGCAAAACTGAGCTTTTTATTTGAGAATCTGGAGTCCCAAGAGTACATGTTTTGATTTCCAGCTCAGAATAAATTCAACTGAATCGGACTGGCCCTGTGAAGGAACCTGTCCTTTCCAGGATGAGACAGGGAACACAAAATGAGAAGAGCCTTGAGCAGCCTGAAGTAAAGGCAGAGCCTGGCTCTGCTGTGAAAAACGCACACCAATAAAACCTGTTCAGATGCTCCTTTTGAAAACCAACCTCTGTGTGGCTTTACACTCTTCAAGGGTGCTGACTCCGAACGTGAGGGTGAGACACTGCTGAGATCTGAGTGAAGCCTTGTTTTAAACTTCTCGCAGCAGAGGGACAGTGTGCATGTGCTCAGTGGGCACGGCTGAGGCCTCAGTGCCATCCACAGGGCAGCCTGTAATTACACAGGGAGCTGCTCCAGGGCTGGGCCCAGTGCACGCTGTGCTCCGCTCCTAGAACCCTCTACTTAACCCTGTTCTAATGTATTCTGCTTTACTTTACAATGAGTCACACACACTGTCTTAGCCCGAATCCTGGCAGGAAGTCTCAATTCTACATAAAATTAATCAAAGCACGACTGGAAAAGACTACTCAAAAAAAAAGCAGAATGAATCTGGACACGACTCTTTCTTAAAAGAGCGACACTTTCCCAGGGAGCACAGAGGAAGCCCTGTGGCAGCGGTGTGTAACCTGTGCTGGTGCTCGACTTGGCGCACTGCTCCTTTAAAACCAGCTCATGGAAAATGCACAGCCCACAGCACTGAATCCTGGGAGTTTATGTGTTCCTCTGGCATTGGCTCACACCGCTGGGCCTGAGAAAGTATGTACATTCCGTGTCAAAACCACAGCACTGGTAGAAGTACAGAGGAAAGAGTCTGCAGCGAATGCCTTCAAACTCTACTCTTTCCCTTCTGTAAAACCTGTGTTTATCTGTCTGTACTCAGTCCATGTATGTCATTTATATATATGCATATTTCGGCTTCATACTAAGATGCAGAGCACATTTAGAGAGCCACATTCTGTGCAGACTGCAGTATGAAAAAATGTCCACATTGACGCACACATCAGTCTTTTCATCAGAGCAAGAAATTACTGTGCCAAAACTACGGTTAAATCATTACACCCTGATATTTACCAACGCATAATCGGAGGAGCAAAGGTTTATTGACAACCTACAGAGACACCAAAGACAGGAAAAAAATTATAAGAAGGAGACAAAAGCATCTTTTACCTTCTGATAAAGCTATTTGCAAAATAAAAACTCATCACTAAAACAGAGTTGCTGCGGAAACAAGGGCAGGTGAGCTGAGTGATTGAGTGGTTGGCGTTTGCATGTGAGTCAATGTGACTGCCCTCACTGGGCCTGCAGAAGGAAACCACGGTCACCCGGTCATGTGACCGTATCACGTCCCCGTACTCTCTGCGGTCTCAGACCTAGAGCAGGTGAGAAAATATTGCACTTTCAAGGCGAAAGCGATACTTTTTGGTGTGGGAAATGTATGCTGTCATCACTGAACCGAGACATGAAAGTTTCCCGGCTGAAATGTCTAGAAATGGAAAAAAAGGAAAAAGTGACGAGTTCAGCTCAGTTCTCTCTGAGTTGTTCTTTCCTTCTCCCTGCCCAAAATCCACACCATCCAAACACACACAGGCACAGCACAGGAAAGACTTTTATACCTCCTTTGTAGAGTAAAAATAAAATTATGACATGCAGAAACGGTCATTGTGTGCATTTTGGTTATTCCTTTAATGTTTGGAAATTGAGTTCTAGCTTGTTGCATTTAACACATCATCCAAAGGGCTGCACAACTCAATCACAACACATGACTTCAGTGGGAAGTGGGATTATGCTTGCTGTAAAGGGAAGCCTGCCCCCTACTGGTCCAGTTGTGACACCATGAGCCAGGCATTCCCAGGAGGTTTCCTGTTCCATTTACAATTACATTTAGACATTTAGCAGACACTCTTATCCGGAGCAACAAAACTGCATAGACAAAGGTTAGGCTAACAGCAGAGCTGATAGTAAATCATCTGCCTCATCCAAGTGCTAACCAGCCAAAACCCCTTTTAGCTTCAGTTATTAGGCAAGAAAATGCAAAATGGTGGTGTGGCACAGCTGCTGCCAACTGAAGAAAAAAAAATCTTGCTGTCTAAATCTAGCTCTGATTGGCGTGAACACGGACACTCTTCATGTATATGAAATTCAAAACTAACAGAGAACAAAAAAACTGTGACAGAAATAACATGTCATATTACAGAATAATAAACAAAAAAGACTCCACAAATGCTACAAGACTGAGGGCCCAGCTGAAAAGAGCACAATGGAGAAAAACGCTCGCAGATATGACATTTCACAAAGCATCTTTAAATCATATGGATGCATCATGTCTAATCATCAGTGTATGCTATCAGCTCATCCAGATGAGATAAAGATCAGTGGGTCTGTGCAGCACCTACCCTGAAATGATGAACAAGGAGTGTTCCCTACCTATCTTCCCTGCGGCCCTCACCCACAATGCACCTGGAATGCAGTATGTGTGTGTGCGTGTGTGTATGTGTGCGTGTTACCTCAATAAAATTGGACAAAATAATTAAATTTGTGTGTTTGGGATTGAGTAAAATAAGGAATATTACATTTTCCTGTTTAGTAGCACAATATTGCAGAACAATGTAGAAAATGGGTAAGCCGCAAGATGAAAACAAACTATAAAAGCCAAATCATTCATATGGGTGCATGATCTCAGCATTAGCTGGGATGCTAATGCTGAAAGGGATTAGTGCAGAATGTAAGCTGTATGGGGTTAACGGGCTGGTCCAGCTAATGGCACAGCAATGCATGTGACACTCCAAAGAGAGACTCCTCCATCTGTGTTTGGGAGAGGTCCTATCAGGAGAGCAGTGGGTGGCCAAGGCACAACAAATAAAGTAATATAATCATTTATTGATCACTATCAGAATCTCCAAAATCCTCATCATAATCCTAGGAACTGACTGAGTCAGGGATGCTGACTCAACACCAGGCATGTCATCAGGCGGCTAGCATGGCTAGTGACCCATTGAGAGACCAAGAAGGAGGTTTACCAGAGCCGGCATATTTATTTATGAGATCCTGCTCCATGCAAAGAAGAAAGGATTAATACCCACGGACTGTTATGTCGCTCCCAAAAAAGGTGTTCCATAACACAGTTGGGTCAATGCCGGTCCCCTTCAAGTCTCCATATCACATGAAAAACACTTTGGATTTGGGTACACTACTTGAGTTTATTTTGCTTTGTGAAGCTTGGATAAATTAGCCAAACATGACCACACTGACAGTCATCCAGGCATTAGCCCTGCGCCCCCTTTTTGACTGCACAAAGACTGTGTTTCTTTGTTTTTCTTCTTCTGGGAGATATTGAGCTCACTGGCTGCCAGAGCTGTGAGGCCCCAATTCATGTATAGGGTCTGATCTATGAATAAATATCACAATATATCAGTCACAGACAACATATAATAAGCCATCCTTACTATTTTTATTATTTATACATAAAATTTCACTGACCACAGCAACTCATGACACTGTGCAATCACAAAAGAGTAACATTTGTTTAGATGTGTGCACCCATTCAGGAATGCAGCCTCTTTGCTTTATACATGCTGGCATATGACAATTGCAACAGTCACAATGCACAGAAAGGTGTTATCATTTCCACCATGACCAGACTGATGTAAGACTACTAAACATGAACATATGGCATGAGGATGACAACAGAGTTATCCTGTAAATTAATCCTGAAATTTTGTAGCATAAAAAAAATCTCTGAAAGAATTTTATTGAGCTCAAAGTCTTGGATGGTTCTGATCCTCGTGGCATTCAGTTCTGAACAGGACACTAAATTGTGCCAAAACACAGCTGCGATGGCCGGGAATCGAACCCGGGTCAACTGCTTGGAAGGCAGCTATGCTAACCACTATACCACCATCGCCTTACAGTTTTGGGAGAAATACATCATTCACTGTACTTTTGAAAGTAACAAATTATAGAAATCGTGTTAAATCGATTGTTAGATGATAAGTTGTCTGGTATTATAGTATCATTTACACTTAAAAAAAAAACAATAAAAGCAGATGAAATATATTGAGACACGTAGCTGTGTTATATTACTTTACGATGAGAAATATATATGGGTTTTTATGGGCTTTTTATTTTTCTATCAGTATATCATCAATTAAACAATTATTCGAATAGACCGCCTATTGAAGACACACCGCCACGCTCCACTTATTTTTAACTACCATTGGCACTGATTTTCTTTTTGCACAGTCACAAAGCATACAACGTCCCCATCCCTGTGGATCTTCTTGACAACTATGTGAAAAATAAAATGATCACAGCATTACAGTAGCCTAGTATGTGGATACATTAAACGGACTATCAATAATGTGATTCGTGAATCAAGTTAGATTTGAGCACTGCGCGAATGGATACGACTAGCCCATCAATCAGGTAGCCTACGATATTTGTTAATATAGTGATACAGTCCGTAAAATGTGTAGTGTAAACCGAAATTAAATAAATAAAACAATTGCTCTGAATTCTTGCTGCAGCATAACATGTAAATACACAAAGTTTCAGGAGTGAGAAAAGTTCTTTCTACATTCGTCCAGGAATTCACTGGTAAATATTTATGGGCATATGCGTAGTCTAGAACATGTGTAGGGGAAAATTAAAATATCAGATCCGTTTTCTGTTGGGATTTTATCTTTCATCAACAGTGTTGATTCAACACAATGTTATAATTTGATGTCTCCGGGATATGTGCTACTGCATTGGTATTGAATTTTGGTGTAAGTTGTCACTTGTTCAGATCTTTTAAATGTAGCAGAATGTATAGCAATACGCATGCAAGACTAATACTTCTTAAAAGTTTAGTTGTTGCTGTTAAAAACAATATACAGAACGAAGGTACCTCCGTAGAGAGGATGGCGTTGTGACGATGTAACACGTCACAGGCGATGTGCGTTCAACAGCACGGTCTTGCATTCGAAACAGTCTATATTTATTTTGAGTTTAAGCAACCTTCCGACTGAGATCAGCTTTGAAAATGCTGCAGAGTGAGAAGTCCAACAAAGTCAAATAAACATGTTGCAGTTCCACGCTACAAAATGTTGTATCAGTTAAAAGTATCTTGAAGAGCAAAAAAAAGGTACCGTCTTTTTTTAAAGATCAGGACCTGTGTTGGAAGTTCACTGTCAGTCTGTTAAGATGATTTTGGCTACGAACCAGAGTCCGAGAACCCACGTGATTCCTTTTCTCCTTTTGTGATTTTGTAAAACGTTAAGTAGAATTCTCTAAGACAGTGTGCGCTGGTACATTTAAGTTCCATTTATAGGCTTACAGCAATTTTGCTTTCATTGCAGAACTGTGGAAACGGATTTTGACCGATAAGATTTCCACAGTTTGCCAACTCCCCGAGACCCGCGAGGTCATAAATCATTCAAACAGAATGAAGGAGACATCAACACCTAGAGTATGGAATTCATGTAACAGTTTAGAGCAACTGGAAAATATTACTATGTTTTTTCTTCTTCTTGATATAAAACTTTGGATTCACATTTTTAAGATTAGTGGTGTAGAGTATGTGATTTTTTTTCTGAGGCAGGGACCTATTTAAATCAAATGTTGCAACTATCGTGGGGTTATGACAAATTGCCCTTGAAGTGTCTCTGAATTCTGTTTTGAGGATATTTAGTGTTGTACCCCCTGCATAGCATTGATTAAAAGGACATGCATAGTGCCGTGGAGCAGTGCAATGTTAACTCTGTTGGTCAATACTCATTTTAACAATAAGGTTGCAGAAAGTAACAGAAATATGCGTACATAATGTAAAGTCATGTCATCACAAATTAGCTCAGGTCACATCTTCAAGTTTGGCGGGTGTGCAGACCCCTGGTTATCCCGGAGGAGAGCGCAATCAAACTCATAGGCCCTAGATGACTTTTGATCATGTGCCAAAAGCCAAGCTGAACACAAGAACCATCATTTCCTTCTACCTCCCTGGCTTCTCTCGCTTTCTGCAGCTGAATACATCCTGTCCTGAACACAGTATGTCTGCAGTCTTCGGTCAAAGTGTCGTATAATCACAAGTGTGGGTTTATTAACAGGCGTTTTGGACCATAACAGTTTCAGGAACCCCTCTGTTCTGTTCCAATATGTCTCTGTTCCTTGCAGCTCCACATTCACCATTGGAATATTTCATTTTCTTACTTTTTTACATAATTCCCCCATAGAATTTTTATTTTGTTATTGTGCTTGTTACCAGTTCTACAGCTGCAAAATGAAACTGTGAATGAAATTTTGTTAGAACTTTTTATTTCTAATTCCTTTGCAAAAGAGTGATGCAAGACTTGCAGTTCCTTACAGCTATGGTGTTGTGGATTGTAAGCAGCATTCACATCTCAGTGATACATTTACATAGCACTGCACCACAGAGACCATAGTTTAACAAAAAAATTGAAGGTAAAGGAATTTCCCAAGGAGCTCAGGCTGTGGTCCAACAATGACATCATTCTCAAGAATAAGAGTCCCATGCCTGTATCACAAGACAGCCGCATACCAGAGAGGCAGATATTTCATAGGCCGGTCGTCCACAGGTCTCCAACAACAACATCTCTCTGCTGTGAGGGCATTTCCCTACCTCTCCCAGGCCCCCTCCCCTGCAGGGACACAAGGCGCTGTTAACGAGCTCATTTGACACAGCAATTTGTAGCCTTTCTTATCGAACTCGGCCATCATCCTGGTTACAGTAACAAAAACAATCCAATCAATTCCAGGAATGAAACACACACACACACACACACACACACACTCAGAAATGAATTCTTCCCTTTTTTAAATGTAAAAGTTCATTTCATAAGAGAGGGCTAAATTGGTGCATTTCAGTGTCCCAGAATAGGGGCTGGTGTTTGTCTTCCCCAGCCTCTTAACCGTAGTGGTGCAGTATGGTGGCTAAACAGCTCGAACTGCATTATAAAGGCCATGGCTCTCATTCCCAAATGGGCAGCTTCTGTGTCCTTCAGAAAGGTGCTGACCCTGAATGGCATTAGTATTAGAGTTACCCAGAATGCAATATTGGTACTGAATGTTTAATTGTTTTCCTTTGGAAATTCATTTTTTTCATTAATTTGTTTGAGTGGTGCTGATTCATTTCAATGTAAGTTACAAACAGATCCTGTCTGGGTATTCTTTTCTCTCAAGAATCTGAAAAGAGTCCAGTACAATTTTGTGCTTCTGGAAAACTAAACCTCACACAAGCAGTCTAGGCTGGTCTATTCCTTTTGTCTCTTGAGTGTGTTTTGTCATGGTTATCAGTTCTCTCTCTGCAGGCATGTCACAGCTAGCAGAGCACACTGTCTGAGTTGTATAATCAAGATCGGCCCGATAGCGATCCAGAAAGAGCTTGTTGAACATGCTAACAGGAACTGTTAAGATCTTGAAGACATTTTTTTTTCCCGCAAGATATCCTTCTTTAGAACTTATTCTTCTGACCATCACTCGCCAAACGCCACAGTGTCAGCCTCCTCGAGACATACAGTACGCAGAGTGCAGATCACATGGTGACAGTAAACTGCAGATTCTTCCTGTACAACATCATAAGAATTCATCCCCTCCTCACCATCTTCCCAGCCAAACTACTGGTCTAAGCTCTGGTTCCCTCCCACCTACACTATTGCAACTCCTGCCTCTCCTGCATGTGTGATCAATTACTTAGAAGCTGAAGCTTAAGCTTGAAGCTGGAGAGGGAAGGTTCCCAGAATGCATCACTGCTCCCTAAATACATCACTGCCCTGTGGGTGCCTCAGTGCTCAAACAGCAGCACCCCCCCCCCCCCCCCCAGCCCTGTCCAGCCCTCACCCAAAGCTCAGACTTTGCAGAAAAATGATAGGGGGGAAGACGTCATTTCTCACTTGCAGATCAAACAGATGGAATTTCTCAGTTTGCGCAGGCTGAATATCAAACACGATTTTGGCATGTTCCTGAGAGCCCTGAGCTGTCCATGTGGCGGAGGATCAAAGCCCCGCTGGTGGCCTTCACGCACATGCTGTCTCTCTCCTCCCTGCGGGAAGGACACACGGCCCGAGGCTGCCAGACCGTAGACGTGGAAGTGGCTGTAAATGAACGTTTTTGTCGTAGCATAGAGACATTCCTCCGACCGGCCAGGGCTGGGTTAGAACTACGACCACAATCTGCACTGCCCGGGGCCACCTGTGACATCACCGTGGGGGAACCTGCGCACTTCCTGCATCCATCCTGAACTGGGCTCAGTGGACACAGCACATTCACAGCCATTTACTGTCAGTTATTTAATTCCCTGAGACATTTCCTGACTCTGAACCACTCCCATGGTGACTCTCTGTACTGTGTGTAACATCCTCTGGGTTTCTTGGGCTTGGGCATCTGTGCCAGCCTTATGTTCCAAGACGGCATGTGCCCCTTCCTTGGGTCTACAATATACTGTATACTATACTATGTAGTATTATTATCATTCATATGATATTATCTTTGGTTGCAGGCTTTGCAGCCATGGTTTGCCATTGAGAAATGTCAATATTCTCATGCATCTATCCACTTTGTTTTAAAAAGATAAGTTTAAACCTTGTCCCCCTTCTTTCCGGTTAGTTATTATACAGTGTTTGTGACATGATTACGAAAAAAAATCACACAAGTCAATTGTCACTATTGTGCTTTGTGAATGGTGTGCTTATTGTGCAGCCATGAACTTGCACTTCATTCAGTGGCCACCAGGTGGAGACCGAGGCCCACTGTTGGGACTGGGTTTGGGCTGTTCATGCAATTCCTGCTACTAGGCAACGCAGTGTCTGTTTTCAGCATGTCTTTGGTAGGCCTCATTGAATGGCCTTCTCAAACATGTTCAACTCAGCCTGGCAGGAGAAACAGCCCTTTAATGTAGTACAGCTCTCAGAGGGATGCTGCAAGAGAAGAGTTTCCTCTCAGGGCCGGGACATAGCTTACCTGCTACACAAACGCTGCTGCATTACCTTACTGTGCACGCACTCGCAGCGCTGGTCCCCTGACTCTCCGAATGAAGGCTCAGCATTTCTCAAACAGCTGAGCACAATGTGCCTGCACCACAGAATGAACTGCATCACCGGGAGAGACTCTGTAGCAGCCTTCATTGGGAGAGGGTGGCAGGTGGTAATCAAGTCAATTGTAGACTACATGAAAAACCCTCTGAAGAGCCCAGGAGAAATGGGCTCTGGGATTTGACTCAGGGAGGGTCGAATTCCAGCGTTCTGCTCACTGAGCGTCAACATGCTATATGCACACGCACTTGCGTGCTTTCATGCGCGGTTAATATGATGGAAACAGCCAGTGGCGATTCTATCTATAGATGCACTATATAGGGCTTAGCACAGTGTGGATGTGTGGCAGGCCTGCCCTCTCTGTGTCACGGGTTTCGGCCCCTTTTGACGGCACAGCTGACTGTAATAGCTAAGGCTTACTGCAGCCATACTCATCAGCATTCACATCTTAATATGGGTAAATGCTGTCTTGTTGGTGATACTGCCATTATTTCTGAGAGATTTTTGATCCCATACTTTCCAAATTGAAAATGTAGGTAATTGCGGTGATATTTTATTTATTTTACAGCTCAGCTCTTTAATTGGAGGGTCTATAAAAGAAACATAGGCGTTGTTAAATATATGTGTAAAATTACAAATAAATGTTCCCTTATTCACTTCAAGGAGTTTGTTTCTTGTATATAAATTCTGAAAATATACACACAACTGTCTTGTAGGTTACGATACGCTGCCATTGCAAAGCTGGCCCTGCTGTACTTAAGCTACGGTCCTCAACATCTTGTTTTTTTTTTTAATGGCCCACTTATTAATCTAATTGAGCATATCTGCCTCACTGTGTTAGGCATTCAAATGAACTGTTAGATAGTGACTCTCCGCAATCTTTCCCTTTCTCAGCTGTTCTACTACTGATTTCACACTACAGTAAGGGTGGCAAGAGGACATTAATATATATCACGATCAGATGCAAAGCTCGAACAAAGTTAGGCATTTTACTGTACAGAAGAATCTTTATGTTATATGTCATGATTTTTGCCATTTTGTACTTATTCAGGTGTCAGTCAGTGTTCAAAAGAAGTGACTGTTTTAACTGGGTGCCTAGGCATGCATAAAAGGTGGACCAGTCATTAAATGAGCACACACTATAAGAATAAATTCACTGCTTCATTTATAACCAGTGCTGACAGCTATGACACCATTCACTTTTATTATATTTAACAACACTCTCATTTTTTTTAAAGTTAGTTCTGTTTTGCTGAGTCCCATAGTAGACACACAGCTGCAGTCATTGTTTCATTAACCACAATGACCACTAAAAGCTCAATAACAGCACATATTAAGTACTGTGTAAATAAATTGTGATGCTACTCCAAATTAAACTGATCTGCCGAGGAGGACATGTTAACAGTACGTGAGGTTCGGGCTGTTCCCTCATACCTGACTGCAATAACTGCTCTGGTGTGCAGAATGAGGAATCTCGGTGATTTCCATTTGCTGTTGTTGTGACAGCAGACACGTGGCGCGGCATCATCACCAAAATCAGCTTTGCTTACTGTGTCAAACGGCCGTTTCTAAGAGATCTGTGTACCCAAGCGAATTGCGTTCTCAGTTCGCTGAGCTTCAATGGGGGCAGAGCGGGGTTTGCGTTGGGGTCACGCGACCTCCCTCAATAGAGCGCGGCGTGCTGGACGTTTCCCCAATGTTCTGCGGCACTGGTGCGGTTGTTTTGGAACGGCACAGGTGTTTTCAGCAGCCAGGGGGTCACTTTCTTGTGCTTTCGGGCAGTTTCTGCTCTGGACAAATGCAGAAGGAGCAACAGGTATGAGACAGAGAGGGAGGAGAGAAGAGAGGAGGGAAAGATTGCTGTTGCTACTGCAATCTGGTGCAGGGATTCTTTAGGTCATCTGGGACAATATTTTTTTTTAATTATCAGCTACTCAAGGGTTTTGTCACTCAGGAGCTTCTTAAATCTGCGAAGAGAGCATCTTTGCATACATGCGCTTTGAGATGTCGTTCATTCTGAATGTGCTGGATAGACTCGCCTATTTCCTTTCTCTGCTTGCTTTTTGTGTTGGCGTTTCCTTCAGCTGGTTAAAATGAGATGAAGCTGTTGCTTTTCGCCTGAAGCCAGGAAATCTGTGCTGAATTTAGCTAGTATGTTTAATTTTTTAACGGATTGCCTCTGAAAAAAGCTCAACATGTGGTGCATTATGATGTTTTGTTTTCCATTCCTCCAGACTGGGACATTGACTTCTCTCAGTGTAAGTTGCTGAATTGTTCATTACTGGCAAGGCATTTAAGGAAAAAAACAATTTATACTTTGCTTCTTAATCTTCTCGTTAAAACTTAGTACTGAATCCTTTATGTGCCATAGCAAACCAGATTTTTGTAACATCAAGTGAGTTTAATTGGGAAAATAGATTTTTGTTTATTTTACTTTTTTTAAATGAATGTTCAAAAATACTTGGAAATACATGTTCCTGTGCTATGTACATACACTAATGAAGACAGAGAATTCATGGCAGAGAAATGTCACAAATTGCTCTCAGGAAAGACACTAAAGAGAGAGTGCACTTTGAGCTGTGGGTAATTTGGTGAATTGGACAAACACCACGGCTGTGCAGGGTAGAACGAACCATTTATGTTTAGTGACAAAGCTGACATTACACTGACAGCTGATAAGAGCCAGTGAGGCCTTCTCCCCAGAGCTGTTCAGAGTTACCTGTCAGTGACCTATAGAGGCATCTAACCCACAGAATCCTTCTCCATCTGCCAGCCCGTTCTAGACACACACCTGCTCTGATTTCACCTTGCTTCCAAGAATCTAAATCTCTTCTCCACTTAGCACTCAGAATATGATCACTCAAACCATAACTATAGCGTAGGACAGTATACAATACAACCTCATCTTGACGTATAGCCCCTATGGATCATTGTTGGGCACTATGAAAGTTTTCTGTAGTGTGGTACCATAAATGACAAATTTTGGGGTTATTGTTTGGCATCATATACACGCCATGATTTAAGATAATTTTGCTTTTTATGTAATTGTTAGGCTCTATACTTAAGTTAGATGTAAGTATGTCTTTGTGCCTAATTGGTAGATAAAGGTCTTTTTACTGTTTTGTACCTTCATTTTAACATTGTTTGTGCGCTTGCATCATTGCTGATTTAGTACTATTGGGATATACACGTCATGTGTCATGCTGGATACAAGCGGCTGCTGATTCAGCATTAACGGCAGCAGGTCCAGCGTCAGGGACGGGCGGTGAAGGCAGTGTCTTCTCCCCCTGCTGCAGGAGTGACCGTCAGGAGAGCGAGAGAACGCCACGGGCCTGGAGAATACCATGCTTCCACGCTGTGCGCTGTGGTCCGGCCATGTGCTTGTGCTGGTGCTGTGTCTGTCTGCGGCTGAGGACTTCGACTGGACAGAGAACCACCGCCGCTCCTTCTATTATGGGACTTTTCCAGCTGGTACGCCGTGCTCCCCGGCCCGGCCGCAGCGCCACTCCCGGCGACAGCGGATCCAGCATCCGCTCCGTTGTGCATGTCATTTGGCCCGGCTGCCGCAATGAGCCTCCTTAGCAGGAGGGGGCGCCCCTGGTCCTAGAGGACTGCAGGGTCTGTGGGCATTCAGTAGGTGTGCCGTGCAGCTTCATATTAAAGAGCAAACTCTGTGTAATTTTAATGCCCATAAGTACAATTAATTGTCTTCCTTTGCTTTAATAAAAAGCAAAGGAGATAATTAGAAATCACTTCATCGTTTCATAACCGTCTCTCGGCTATCCAATCCTCATACACTGTCCAGACCGCATTGCTCCATTTCTCTGCTGTGACAGCGGTTCCTTTTTGCTTTTCAATGCACATGCTATTACCTCCAAAATGGTAAGTTAAAGAACACATTCCGTTTTAGAAGTTACGCTATAATTCATGACTGATGATGTAAGTGTGGAGCCCAAGGGGCCTAAAGTCACGTTAACTCTGTGGTATAACACCTTAATCATGCCGCTTTGTCAATTTCAACACAATTTAAAACATCAATGCTGTGAATAATGCCGGGTGTGATTTGATTTTCACCATATGATATTAGCCGCTCCCTCAGGGCAAGTTTACACTGACTTACATGGTCAGTGAAATAAAATTTCACCAAAATGTCATCCTCTGCATTGCAGCATTACCAGACACTGAGACTTTATTGTTTGCATGGGTTTAACGGAGGAGGTGTCTCACACTGTACCCCCCCCCCCCCCCCCACCGTGTTTGCCCTCCACTCTGACTGGACAGGATTTTCGTGGGGAGCAGGCAGTTCAGCCTATCAGACGGAGGGAGCCTGGGACAAAGATGGCAAAGGAATGAGCATCTGGGACGCGTTTTCCCATAAGAAGGGAAAAATAGCCCTCAACGACACCGGGGATTTCTCCTGCGAGGGATACTACAAAGTCAAGGTGACCGATGTGAAAGGGCAAGGGCAAGGGCCCCCTACTTTGGTGGATCTCCTTGTTAGTGTTGTTGGAAGCAAGGATACTTCAGTTATTTTGGGGGAGTCACTCTATGAGTGACAGAGAGGGTAGGGGGTGCTGCTGTTTGTAGAGATGCTTAGCTGGGGTCAAAAATGATGTGGGGATAGTTAGACTGCATACAGCCAAAGGCTCAAGAAATTAAGTAAAAGCAGCAAATGTTCCAATCAGGTACTGAGAAGAGCAGTCATACCATCCCCTTAATGCCCCACAACGCACAGAGATGAACTGTGCGAGTGTTAGCACTAAATTATTATTATGATTGAGCAATAACAGACAGTCACTTGCACCCAGCCCCAGCTGTTTCATAGTATTAAATCCTTCCGTGTCCCACCTCTGCTCCATCTCCCTGTCCAGGAAGATGTCTCCCTCATGAAAGCGCTGAAGCTGAACCACTACGCCTTCTCCATCTCCTGGCCAAGGATCATCCCCACTGGGAGGAAATGTAAGAGAATATGAAGCCTCCAACTGAAACCTCCACATCCCACAGTATGATCTCATCATATGATGTGTTATGGTGTCATGGCTGATGGAGGTTCCTTTACGTCTGTTTACCTGCAGTGGACCACGTTAATGAGAGAGGGATTAAGTACTATGATGACCTTATCGATCTTCTTCTGGAGAATAACATCACCCCCATCGTCACCTTGTATCACTGGGACCTGCCGCAGGTAAGCGCTTGCTGTAGAGTGCAGGTGGGTACTTCCTGTGCTTGAATGAGCACATTCTTCCTCTCACTGCTGTTACATTCAAAGCAATTCCTTTGTTTTTTCCTTCCCTTCTTCCTGAACCTGCACAGTTCCTGCAGGAGAAGTATGGTGGCTGGCAGAACCAAAGCATGGTGAACTACTTTGACGACTTTGCCAACTTGTGCTTTGAGAGATTCGGAAACCGAGTGAAGCACTGGGTCACCTTCAACAACCCATGGGTAAGTGGAATGATGGCAAACAGATGGTAGATAAAGCACAGGTATAGTGTTTTAAGAGCTGGATGTTAACCACGAAGGTTAGGCACTCCCAGGTGAGGCACTTCTGCTGTGTACTTGACCTGAATTGCCTGATTCAATATCAAGTTGTTTGAATCAGTGAGCTCTGTAAGTCTGTTACCGGCTAAGTGACTGAACCATGTGATGTACACCATGTGTCCGCAGTCTATCGCGGTGGAGGGCTATGAGACCGGGGAGCACGCTCCTGGCCTGCGGCTGAGAGGCACTGGAGCTTACAGAGCAGCCCACAACATCCTGAAGGTGAGCCGAGCCCCAGGAGGCCGCAGATGCCTGCATGGTCCCTGTATGACACCGTATGGGATGCCAACGTTCCCCACGGGTGGTCTATGGACGCCCAACGGACTTCGCACTGACGTGTAGTGTAGTGATGGTGCCTGTCGAGCTTGTTCACAACTCTAAGAAGAGAGCTGTTGACAGCCTCATTGAGCATCCTGGCCTTCAGGCAACGTGTATGTTTAAAGTAAAGGGCAAGCATGGGAGTGTCAGCTCTGCTAATTAAGCTCTTTGCTTCCCTGTAAATCCCTGTTCATCTCAGTGCCATTGGCATTCTTCAGAGTAATGTCAATCATCAGGTAACATCATGTCCTCTCCCCCTCAGGCTCATGCAAAGGTCTGGCACACATATGATGCTCAGTGGCGGAACAAGCAGAAAGGTAATGGAAGTCAGGGTGTCTGTGCCACTGTCATTTCATGCAGCGATGAAGATCAATTAGGCTGAAAAATTTACGCTGGCACTGGCAACATTTGGCTGTTGGTGGATCAACTAATTATAGATTTCTTTATTTGAAACTAGATTATTCATTTTCCAGTGGTGTGAGGACAGTTTCTTTAATGCCAAGCCTTAAAAGAACAATTTATACACACCAGTCTATAATAGTAAAAAAGGATTCAAACCCTTGTCCCATCTCTGTGATGGTGGCTTGACTGACTGAATGTTGTCTCTTTCCACAGGCATGGTGGGAATCTCTCTGTCAGGAGTCTGGGGGGAGCCAGTGGACTCCACTAACCCGAGGGACATCGAGGCAGCGGAGAGATTCTTTCAGTTCTTCATGGGCTGGTTTGCCACGCCCCTCTTCCACGGAGACTACCCTCCAGCAATGAAAGAATACATTGGCAAGTGACACCAAGTCTGTTCCAGACACACATGTCCCTCCCTGCTTTGACAGATGATTACCCAAGACTGCATAACCACACTGCAACAGATTTAAAAACAAGAACTATGGCTCCTGAGGGGGGTCATCATTATGGATAACTATGACTAGCAGGAGTTGTCATGAGTCGTGACTTCAGTGAGTGGTAAAATTGGAATTTCAGAACTGGGTGGAAAAGTAGTGAAAATATTTCACAAAAACAGGCTAGCAGTTAGGTGCTGAATGACAGAGGGAGGGGTGGTGGGGGGGAGTTAGGAGATGTACAGTAACAAAATGGGTGGGGGTGGAGGGCTGGTATTAGGATGTGGTGATTGATAGACAGTGAGGTCAGGATATTAGGGTATGACCTGTGCTTCAGTTTGGAGGTATACAGTAACAACAATGTGGTTTAGAATAGGAGCAAAGTTAGGATGTGCTGATTGGCAGAGGGTGTGGGGGGGTGGAGTCTCACGGTGTGACTCGTGCTTCCTGTGTGTCCAGGGAGGAAGAGCGCCCTGCAGGGTCTCGGGAGCTCGCGGCTGCCAGCTTTCTCTCCCCAGGAGAAGAGCTACATCAAGGGCACCTGCGACTTCCTGGGCGTCGGCCACTTCACCAGCCGCTATATCACACAGAAGAACTTCCCTCCCATGCGTGGGGGCAGCTACTTCACCGACCGTGACCTGGCCGAGCTGGTGGACCCGCTGTGGCCCGACCCTGGATCCGAATGGCTGTACTCAGTGCCCTGGGGGTTCCGCCGCCTGCTCAACTTCATCAGGGTATGTGACACACCCCCTAACGCCACCCTGTCGTAGGGTGGGGGGCAGGAAAAACAAGTTGCACTCATTTCTTTGGACTTCCTATTGGCTGGCTGTTCCTCAAGTGGCTGGATCCGCATTGTTGCAGACATGCTCCCAGCGTCACCTGCCCCTTCTCTCTCATTTAGACCCAGTATGGAAACCCAATGATCTACGTGACGGAGAACGGGGTGTCGGAGAAGATGCCGTGCACGCAGCTCTGTGATGAGTGGAGAATAGAGTACTTTAAGGAATACATAAACGAGCTGCTGAAAGGTGGGAGTCCTAGCTTTTGGTGCTGTGTCACATTACCTAATATTACCTTCACGTGCAGAATAAAAGACATCAGTTATCAGAATCAAACACATCAGTTAATGTTACGGTGTCATGGCCTGATGGCCACAGTAAAAATGTTTTCAAAATTATCTAAATCATTCACACTGAAATCTTTTTACTACCCATCCATGTATTCATTTTTACGTGAAATCTGTTTTATTTTACACTTGACATGAAGGGAAGATGAAGGCATGATTATTTTGCCAGACACACATACACTGTAGCACACTGCAGGAGCCGCACACAAAGCTCTGAATGCCTCCTTGAAAGATGCTCTTCATCTCAAGGGGCCTCCTGTTTAAATTAAAAAATGATGCTCCAAGGGCCACAGATTGGCCAGTCACGTACTGTACAGACACTGAATTACCATCTGTGCATGTCTGTTTTCATTAATGATTCCATAGCATTGGAATCAGGTTTTTCCCACTATCTTTTTTTTTTTCTTAATTGCTATTTTTAAACACGCAAGAATCCACACACGCACGCACATGTGTAGTGGAATGTGATCGCACTCTCAAGGCCAGTCGTCTCTTCACACAGCTGTTCACGATGGTGTGAATGTGAAGGGGTACACGGCCTGGTCTCTGCTCGACAAGTTCGAGTGGGACGAGGGCTACTCCGAGAGGTTCGGGCTGTACTACGTCGACTTCAAGAGCAGGAACAAGGCAAGGTACCCGAAGGCCTCCGTCCAGTTCTACAAACGCATCATCGCTGCCAACGGCTTCCCCAGCCAGAGAGAGGTAAGAAAACACAATGGCATCCATTCAGGCCACATTTTAAACTCCTGAACCACCACTGAACATCTTCAGTATCCACTGGAAAAAAAAGAAAATATTCTCCTGTTCAGGCTATTACAATTTTAGGATCTAAAATTTTAGGATGCCCAGTAAGTTCTATAAGAAAAAAAATCTGAAATGCAGCCAGCAGGTCCCAAGCAAAAAAGTTTTTTAGCAAGCAGACAATACAAGCAATTTAAAGACAACTCCACGTTCCATGTTTGTATCTGAGGAATTCGTATGATAGAATATTCGTGCTTTCCAGTACTTTGAGAACGTTTTTATCTTTGAATGAAAATGTGAATGGAATGAATGTGTTCATGAGTGTGTTCACCGTTGGGTTTGTGTCATTGCTGCTCTCTGATGTCTCTGGCTGGTCACCACAGGTGGACAGCTGGAAGAGGAAGGCAACGGAGACCTGCTCCGCCAGCAACCAGCGTCTGGCTGCAGGTCAGTCCGGCCCCACATGCCCCCCTACACCTCTTATTCTGCAGCACACACTGGAGATACTACCTACAAATAATAATGCAATAAATATTTACTTTAAAATGACATTTGCAACCCTGAAAACTAACACGGCTCAGGGTTGCACACATATTAATATATTAAGCCCACCACAACTTGTAATCAAGGTATTCCTCATTTTAAGCGGTAAAAGGTTTAAACAGTAAACCACACTGTAGTGTCCAATGTTTATTAGGCAATAACAATATGATAAGAATCCTCAAAGGTTACATAAGAAACTCCATAGAAATCTTTCTCATACAAGCCCAAGAACTGCAGTCTTTCTCCATCTCCCTGGAAACAGCCACCTAGCTGTGCATGCTGGGGACTGGAGGCAAAGAGGAGCAATGTTGAAAGAAACCATCTATTTCCTGTAAAATCATAGGAGGTTCATACACCTGTAAAAATCTGAACGGTAAAATGGTCCAGGACAGCCATCTTTGAGGGCCCACATTCAGACTGTCAAAACACTGACGTCTTGGAAGGAGTCTAAAATCAAGCCCCCACTCACCTCTAACTCAATAGAAATGGGAAATTCAATATTCAGACACAAGAGACCTTAAAGAAGAAATCAAAGGACCTTCTGTTCCTCAGAGACAGTACTAAGCTTGTCATTGGAAAAACCCACAGCACAGCAAGGAAATGAAATATACATTTGTTTAGCAGTTTACACACATTTGACATGCATACATACATATATGTTTCATTTGCATTTGTTTTGCTGTCACTTTAACTCTGAACACAGCCTGTATGGAAGGGGTGGGAGTGCTGAATTCCAGCAGATTACAGCCTTCAGTCTCTGACAGGAGTTTTCTCTGCGTTTCCCTCCAGCCAGAGGAAAATCCTGGGAAAGTAAGGGACATGCGGAAATTCCTAAGGCTTGGCCGAAGCATGACGAGGTTTAGAATCTGGGCGATTAAATGACTGCCTGCTGTGTTTGTTTTGGCTTGGTGAGTTTCTTCTGCACGTAACATAAGCTAAACATTAACAAAGCTGTAAACATGCTTGGGGCACACAGCTCACTGGTTACCGCGATCTGTGCAGGTATCAGCCTGATATGAAGAGAGACGTGGCATTAAAATGTGACTGTACCAAACCCTCAACTTCGCTGGCTCTGATTATTTATTTATGTAGAACACAGAGCAGCTACGTCCCCAAATGGCGGCGTGGCATTTATAGCTGCAACCTTGTTTTGTTTTCCTTGGTGGCAGTGGGGTGGGAGGGGGGGTCAGAATGCATTTCAGGAAACCATTCAATGAAGTGGTGAAACTGATCTCTGCTCAAAATGAACACTGCACTCTTTGAGGAACTTCTAAATCAATCATCTCTACTTAGGAGAAAAAAAAAAGGCAACATGCTTATTCCATTCCCTGGCACGGCCTATTACTGAAGTCTTTGCCAAATCCCATGTTGAGCGATTACTGATACAGCCAGGCACCCCGTGACTCTCACACACAGCACGGCCCTCTGTGCTGCTCAGCCCCTGAGCCCCGTCCCCATAAGCCGTGACTATCCAAGCATGAAGTGCGTCCGGGAGAACCACAGGCAGCCTCATCGTGCCCCGGGAGCCGGAAACATCTGTCCCCGGGATCATCTTTAATACTGCGGTTTATTTCGCTTCCTGAATTTTGTCCCCGTAACCTGGTCCAGATGCTAGGAAGATGTATTCCAGAGCGAGGCGCTTTATTTGCGGTGGAAACAATGCAGGTGAATGGGAAATCGATGCGAGAGCCTTCTGGGTGCTAACGGTGGATCCTGTGAAAGGACACAGCCGACAGCCAGCATCAGCAGAGTGCGCAGTACGCCACAGGGGGCCGGATTATCACAATGTCACGTTCCCAGGGAGCTCTGTGCATCACACACAAAGCAGAGGACACTTCCTCTGAGCACTGCTTCTGGTCACAGCAGCTGGCAGCCTGCAGGACTGCTTTTTAAAAAGGACTCTCTCTCAAGGCCACTTCTGCAACAAATTATAATGCGCACGCGTGCGCGCGCACACACACACACACACACACACACACACACACACACACAGCACCATTTCTCCCCCTGCATGCTCAGGGTATGAAGTGCTTTCACTGCAGTGCCATATAAAGAGGAAAAGGAGGCTAGTTTCACTACAGTTACAACTTCATTCTGCTTTTGGATGAAATATTTGCACTATATGTATTACAGTTGTTTACTAAATTTTCCAATATTAGCTATAAAGACACAATGCATGCCCGTATATCCTAACATATTACTACGAGATAAATTCTAAAGAGCACTTCTAGTGACACGGACTGAATTAAAATGGAAATCAATTCCAGGTTAAATATGTTAATGTCCCGAGAGCAAACAGATTTCAGGTTTAAAATAGATTGCAGCTACTGCAGTTTAATTGACTCAATAAATCCCTGCCTCTCCACCTTCACTGATGTGTGGTGAGAGTTCTGCTGCAAAACGTCTGCCGTGCAGGTAGGGGATACACATTGATGGAGGTAGAGACGAGCCACCCCCTCTCACTGTAAGGCACTTTGTGATCCATGAAAGGTGGCATGTAAATGCAATCCAATATTATTGCTACTATAAACACAAAACACCAATCAAAACGATTGTAACGGTGTGATCACACCCTCTGACCTGTGTCTGAGTGTGTTTATGTGAAGCTGACCAGGCTGCAGCTGGCAGTGGTGGTGAAGTATGTCGGCTCTTCACTCTCGCCGTTGACTGTCGTCTCCAAGGGGAAATCTGCAGGCAGTATCACATGTACCCTCTGCACCACTTTCAGGACAAACCCAAGCATTTATTGGACTGATCTTTACTGCTCCAACAGGCTAAACCCTTATGAACTAAAAAACTAAAAAGCAAAATTAAGCCTCTTTGAGGACTGAATTACAGAGAAGAAAAACACTTTTTAAGATGCATTAATTCCCAAGCCAGTGAGTGAGCCAATATGTTAGCAATATAAGCATGCTGACAACGAGACAGACCGAGAAAGGATTTCGTTCATTGTTAAAGTAAAACAATTGACTTTTTATGCAAATACTACTTAAGATTTTCCAATTCCCATGGCTCTTCAGGAGTAACATATATTATACCAGTACACAATGTGTCTGGCATGGATAAAGAACCACTGCTCCAGAGACACAGCATGTGGTCAGGTCAACAGATTGACACATGTGCACAGGGGGGGGGGGGGTTACCTGGAGGGTCAAAGGTTACATGGTCCACTGGGGGCTTGTCACTGAGCCGCCAGGATGTCCTCACCTCCCTGTTGCCATGGCCACTGGACACCTCCACTGCCCAAGTGACAGGGTGTTCTTTGTGAATCCTAAACCAGAGAACACTCAGAGAGAAACACAAATCCAGGGAGCAAACACAACACTCACTCACTCACCAATACAAAATAAAAACCAGAAGGGACAAAGGAGCCAGACTCTAAAGAGAGTTCCAGAGTCAGCAGCACTTGAGCGGTAGGTGAGGTTCCACATGCCGAGGATGGTGAATGCAGTAGTGAAGTACATGCACCAGTTTTAGGATAACATGTGCTATTGTGATTTGTGGTTCCTGGCTTGTAAAGCGCTGGTCTAGTGCAAACTGTGTGTGGAGCAGTAGTACAGCATAGTGGTAAGGAGCAAGACTCATAACCGAAAGGTTGCCAGTTCAATTCCCTGCTGGAGCACTGCTGTTATTAGCTTGGGCAAGGTACTTAACCCAGAATTACCTCAGTAAATATCCAGCTGTATAAATGGACAACATGTAAAAACTGTAACTTACACAAGTTGCTCTGGATAACAGCATATCCTATATGCCAAGAATGTAATGCAATGTAATGTGTGGTGTGGAGCTGCAGTAGTTAAACAGCTCCTCTCTAAGGGAGCCTGTCGGGCCGGTCGACCTCCCGCTCTTACCTCTGATAGAAGCTGCTTTTCATGGCGGGTCGAACCTGCAGCTGGAACACATGCTCTTCGTCGTAAGGATTCTCTTTGTAGTACTGCAAATATGACCTTGGATGACCGGAGATAGGGAGAGAAACAACACACGTGTTCACACCTGTTACCCAACATGTCTGTTCACAGACCCCTGACCCGGAACATGGAAACAGATATTTCAGGCAGGCTGCCGCACATTCTTATCTGACAGGCCTGCTCAAGGGCACACACGACACTAGCATGTCTAGCCCCGGTCATTTAAGGTGAGCGCGAACTGCGGCGCATAACTCACTGTGTCAGGAGAAACAGCTGCTCGTAGGCCAGGCTGAGGAAAGTGCTGCAGGTCACCACAATCTCCAGCAGGTGGTGCAGCTTCTTCACGCGCACCACCTGCTCCTGCAAGTCCACCTCCGTGCTCAGATAGTAACTCTAGCAAACAAATAGAGCCAGGCGCAAAACCATTCAAAACAGTGGAGGAGAAAAAAAAAAAACAGTGCCTGAGACTCCTAGACTGCACATTCAAGAGGCTTAGGCTGGATGTGCTTGATTCTAACAGTGTCTTTACTGCCAATAATCACATGAACTATGACATAGGACCTAACTGCAGACCCTATGTTTACAATCCTAGAAATCAGCCTGTTCTGACAGGTAGCGACACCTTGGTCTGGAATGGGTCTCGCTGATTCATTTACTCTTTAACACTCTGAGATTGTGTTAGATGTAAGGTGTCTGATTGGCTATTGTCCTGTTTGTCTGACACGTTGTTTAGTGAAAGCATGCAGAAAGGCACAAACACAAGGGAATTTAGCTGTTGTGATCACCACATCACCCTATTCAGATAACAGTATTACCACTACATAAGCCTCCCTGGCCTGCTACCTGTGAATGCAGCTGAGGAATAAGACAAGGATCTCACCAAGTGGTTTAGCGTTGTGAGCTCCTGACCTGGAATAAAACAAAGGCGGGGGAAATCAAAGCTTTGATTCATAACGTGCCTCGAGCAAGTGGCACTGCATGTGCACAGGATGAGTGTCTGTGGTGGCTTACTGATGAGGTAGTTGATGTAGTCCTTCCTCATCTTGTCCAGGCCCATCTCAAGGAGCATGTTTATCGGGGTGAGACCGGTCAGGGACACAGGTCCCAGCTGCTGGTGGTAGGACTGCAGGATCAGTCTGCTCAGAGAGCTGCTGCTGTCTTTGTGGATCTACAAGAGGAGGAAGAGGGTGGAAAGGAAGTGGTGACGGCCGAATGGCCAAGAGAATTTTCCTATTCACAGGAGAAACTTCTGCTTTAACTTAATAGATTCAAACAGATGCAGCTTTCCTCCAGACCAGGCAGACAGGAGCAACCCCACAGCCTTCTTCATAACTCATTCGAGTACAACACTTCGGTAAAACAAAGCCCACTGCTGAAACAGCACTTTGCCAGGTGCTGCTACAAAGGCATTTTTAATATCAGGAAGAATTTAATTAACACCTGTCTTCATTTATTTTCCACACAACTTGATAAAATACTGATCAAAGAGGCTGCCATGCTGCACAGAAAATATGAATGAAGAATCTTGGTTTGTCTGCCATATTTAAATTGGTTTCATCAGACACTATTTGGGGAAAAATGAAGTGGCCAATGAAGGTTAGTACGCACCCACGGTTTAATGTCTCCATATCTCAAAGCCTGGACGACCAGCTTCAGAGAATCTACGATGTCTTGGTATGATGACACACCTGTTAAAGGAAGGATGAGGTAATCACAACAAAATCACCCATTTATGCACTCCAAATATCACTGATATGAATGTTTATCCTGTGTTCACGCAGTAAAAAAAATAAGCCTACGGGAACTGCAAAGCCAAGTAGACGGTGGAAAACATGAGCGTGCAAAAGCTGAAAATTTTCATCTTTCACACTGTCACTTACACCTGCTGCAGGCAGTCAAGTGAGCATGAGGTATTGGATTTCATTACCAACATGGCAGACAACCTGCCAGTTAAAAGAAGAAAAATGGCTGTTTGGATTCCGTTAGTATTAGGTATGCAAGCAGCTCATAACACGCTTTGGGTTTAGCAGCACTTTAAAAGCCTGCTGCTCTTAACTTTATTGAGGTATTGTATATTTCATTCATTGGCTGATTGGTCAGCATGCAATTGTGTGCTCAAAGCTTATGAGAACCGAAAGAGCCAATCCCTGGGAAGTGCCAGTTGCTTCTTACAGATATGCATTAAAAAACTGATCAATGTTGCTGCCCCAATGCCGGTGTTTTAACTGTCTCCACACGCCCCTTGCTTCTTACAGAGATTGGAAGCTGCAAAAGGGGAGGAGTAATGACAGTCCAGAAGTGGTGATGAAGGCTATGGAGAAGTGATGAAGGTATAGACACAGTGATGAAAGTATAGACACAGTGATGAAGGTATAGACACAGTGATGAAGGTGACAGAGCAGTGATGATGGTACAGGCACAGTGAAGGTTATGGAACAGTGATGAAGGTTATAGAGCAGTGATGAAGATATAGACACAGTGATGAAGGTTATGGAGCAGTGGTGATGAAGGTATAGACACAGTGATGAAGGCTCACTCACTCCTCCACAGTGTCAGCCACAGCCGCTCAATGAAGTCCAGGTCCCTCCTCTCCATCAGCGTGGCATTAAAGATGGGGTTCTCCACCGATGACGACTCCATCGCCTTCTGTGTCTGGGACAAGAGGTGACACCAGCCCAGTCCCTGGTCAGCGTGCCCAATAAAGTCCCATACAGCTGGATTTTACTGCTGATGGATGAGTGAGGCTTCATGAACCCATCAGATGGTATGAGTCAATCCCTGATCTGACCAAATCATGTTCAGCAACAGAGGGAAGTCTGGACTGGGTTATAGGAGCCACTGATTACAGAACCATCTCCTGTCAGCTCCATTGATTATGGGGTTCTGGAAGCTTCATTCATCACCTGATTTACACCCCTCCCCAGAATGACCTCACCTCACTCTCCTTCACAGACTGATTCTGCTCCAGCTTTGCTTTCTTCTGCAGCTCTGCAATGGAAGGAAAAATTTAAAAAATCCTTTTTGACTGGATTTGCTGGTGGTTGTAACAGGACACTGAGTGGCAGGTAAGGGGGTCCAAACCTACCCTCTATCAGGGCCTTGGTAAGCTCCACTGCTGGTTTCACCTCCATAGGTTCCAGCCACTCTGTCTCGCCTGTTCTCAAACCGTCAGCTAAAATCTGCCACCCACAAATACACAGCACTGGATTACACAACCACAGATTTCAGACATTCCCCCTGCCCACCTCACAAAAAGACTCAATGGCAAAGAAAATAATTATTGTAGGAACAGTCTGTATTTTAAGTATGGCACACCTTACTATAACTAACAGTGCAAGTCAAGCAGTAAACCTGTTTAGTCACATTCAGTCCAGTTCAGTCGCAAACATTGGTAGAACCTTTTTGAGAACATACAAATATCATGGGTGTGGAGGTATTCTTTACATACTTGGAGAAACTCCAGCTCCTTGTATAGAGGATAAATGGGGCTCCTCATGTCTCCACAAGCCACTTTGATGTTCTGCACAAAACAGGAAGTCATGTCTGAATTTCCAAACATCCCCCACAACACACACTCCAGACCAGCCCAGCCAGCCTGATGCAATGGTGAATGATTTAATATTCTGCACTGAACAAATCTCTCAAATCACAGCAGCTACATGTCAAACCTGAATGAAAGAGTGGCATTGAAAAACATGTATATGTGTGTATGTGTGTGCAAGCGCATGTGTATGCATTTGTGAGTTTAAAGTGCCAGTCGAAAGCTTGAAAACCCCTTTTATGAATAGGTGTTTTCTTTATTTCTACTAATTTCCACATATTAGAATAACAGTAAAGACACCAATAACACAAAATAACACAAATGGAATTATGCAGTGACCAAAAAGTGTTAAACAAATCAAAAACTATTAAATTTTTCTTCAATGTATCCAAAAAATATTCTTAAACACTTTTAATAAGAAATAAAAATTGGGAAATAAATTCATACATAGGCATCAACTTTGTGGTTCATATTTGTCTCAGAAACAAATTTCAAGCATTTGCGTGTAAGACTTTAGATCAAAATGTCTTTGAATGCAGGTTTCCAAGTTGAGTGCATGTCAAATGCATTCTCTTAATCAGGCGTGTCCAAACTTTTGACTGGTACTGTATGTGTGAGTGATGTGAGTATGTATGTCTGCACTCACCAGTGTGGCTGTGGAGTACAGTGGGGGGGTCTGCAGGATGCTTTCCACGTTGTCCCACCTGAAGTCCACGGTCACGCTACTCTGAGACTCAATCAGCGTGTTCTCCACCTCCGTGGAGCCAAACAGGCTATACTGAGCAGAGCCGCGTGTCACCACCTGAAAACCAAGCCCACCAATCAGCTTCCACACCTGGATGCTCAATCAGCATGTCTTTGGACAGTGATTAGTGATAAGACTGATCATATTCAAACTTGCAGTGTGGCAGTCAACCTGTTCTTGTGAATTCTGACCATGTTTGCTGTACTTCTACAAGTTCACCACACTTCCGCTGTATTATGTACTTTGCACTAAGCACTGTACTTATTAGATTAGTTCCAACGGATAAAAGCATTTATCAAATAAATAATACTAATAATTTGGGGAAAAGGTGAACAACTCACTGTAGACGGATGGTGTCTTGTCTTGTGCATTTGTTTCAGTTCCTCCAAGCTGATAAATGAGGATTTACCCACAGTTGGAGCTGCAGGGAATATACACTCACAGAGTGAGTGGTGGTGGCTGACATGAGTCCACCTCCTACTGTAAAATGCTTTTAGATGTTTGGAAGGGAAGAATGGGGCTAAATGTATTTGAATAAACTGTTACCTTTGCAGTTGACACTGTGCAGCTTGATGGCAGTGACCTTGCTGCCCGTGCAGATGGCCTCTGCCCCCATCCAGCTCGTGCCCTGGCTGTCCTCCATGTCACAGCGCACCCACAGAGGGGGCAGGACTGGCCTGCCCTCCTGACACATGCTGGGGTTCTGTGACATTGTGTACCAGGACAACAGCTGCCTGCAATAGGGAAAAAAAGAGGTAGACAGCTGTTCGCTGAATGACTTAAAGTGAGCAGCAGTGTCATGTGGGGATAAAGCAAAGGCTGCAGGTTCAGCTCCAGTGTTGAGGCAGTGCTACGATGTAAAGTGCAAGGTGCTCGACCTGCATTGCTTCAGTAAATCCCCAGGTTCAAAACTTAACATTGAAGCAGAAAGTGTTAATTATCGCTAAAATGGAAGAGTGCATGTAGGAATGACAGAAACACACCTTGCTTTCATGACGCTCACTCCCTGGGGTCCCTGGGCTTCCTGGGTTTGCTCCCCTTCCTGACCAAGACACGCCGATTCATCAGAGAGAGACTCTTCGGATTTCTCATTTTCACTCTCAGATTTGGGGATCTTGGAAAAAAGAAAAACAGGGAGAAGGAAATGACATTTTATTTATATGCTGTTATTAATATCCGTTATTAATATAATACACCTGGTCAACAGAACTTACAGCTTTCTCGCAGATGAACACCGGCTGGCTGCCAGAGCAGTTATTGAGGAGAGGGATGTCAGCTCCTTGCTTTAATTGTTGGATCTGAATATCTCCCTACAAACGAACAAACTTGTCGTAATGTTGTCAGCTAAAAGTCATCCCAGGGTCTTTAAGCATACAGTTCCCCACTTGTCATATCGTGCTAACTAGCTTGCTAGCTGGTAAAGAGTATTTGTCGAGGATGGAAACCAAGGACGAAGCTTCAACGGGAAAGCTAATTTAACTGTTATACTTCATTCAACTAAGTTAACTAGCTTGCTAGTTTACGTTAATATTGTTTAATTCATTCCCCATGACTCGAGTTTCCTGACGGAAAAAGAAAGTGCATTTTACCTCGTACTCCACGGGGCTTTTGCATTCGCCTTGCCATTTCCTACAATAAAAGGATATTTTTATTGACAAAGTAGCCAATCGCCACAATTAGGCAATTTGTGTGTAATGCCAAACAAACTTTAGCTAGCTTGCTAACGTTAGCTACCAGCAGATAGCCAGCCGGCTAGCGTCCCCTATACATGCATTTACATTAGCTAGCTAGCCAACAACCCGGCAGTTTTTGATGTATAGGAAAACAAACAACTCACAATAGAAAATTCATAAACTTGTTAGCATCAGTAATCATACTGACTCCCATTTCTTGGAGATCTCTCGTTCGAGCGACAAGTTACCCAAGAGTATCCAAATAGCGCGCGATGTTACGTCACTGTGTCGTCGAAAGTTTTCTCCTAACATAAAATCGTTATTTTTTAACTATACAGAAGTTTTATTACATATCATTCATAATTATGGAAGTTTTTAAAAAATTGAAACCGCAAAAAAATCAACATTTATATACCGGTATAAAAGATATAAAAGTAGTCCGGTCTCCACGTCTATATCCTACGCCAAAGCCATGTAAAAAGACCTCAAATAGTCCCACTCATAGCGTTTTTCATATTTTTTGCTCTAAATGGCCAATACGTTTATAATTAACGTATACAATGTGTATATATTGCGTCAAACATTTTTAAATATGTTGATTAGTAATTATCTCTCTTTTAATGTTGATAATGTGTGAGATGTCGGAAGTGTCACACTCTCGGATGTATATAGTTTCAGTGGCGCTCTGAGATCGTTCTTTTCTTCCGTGGCCGCTATCGACTGAGGAGCGTGGTACCCGGCGACCCGAGCTGACTTGAGAGAAAATGGTCAGAAATGTTACCGTTTGTATTAAATTTCCTTGAGTTGTTTGTGTGTTATTGCGTATTCGTTTTAATCGGCGTTGGCTATATTCCTGGTGAACATACTGTTGGGCACTTGATTCCTAATTTGCCCAGACTTGCCGGTTACAGAAGCCATTTTAAAATCGAGGCAAAGATGCCTAGCTAGGTCGTTGGCTAATTAGCTACACGTGGAGAAGACAGAAGGGTAACGGAAGCACGTTGTGAGTGATGAGTAGAACCACGCTATTGTAGATCGGGAAATACATGCTGTGGTCTGTTTCACGTCTTATCTGTCTTTGTAATAGGACCGACACGTGTGCGTAATTGTTTAAATTAAGAAATTAACTTGTGTCGGAAATCAGTTGAATGTGGATTTTCATGTGTTTGAGAGCGTGTCTAAATTGAATTATATGCATGCTTTCTCAGTGTGTTTTGACCACAGCGAGACGAGTCTGGGTAAAATTTGCGTGAAACGCCACCGTTACTGCATGAAATTGTCCTCCGTAATTCTGATCGAGAAGCTGGCTCCCTTTGCCTTGTTTTCTCTGGACACCGGCTCAGTGAGTTTACCACGTGATGCCGATGTCACACTTGGCACGGCGCCAATGGAGTACTGGAGTCAATTTAGGTCATGGAATCACGTGACTGGGTCGCAGCAGGCTCATTCTGGAGGTTTTTCCCCCCTTTTAAGTCTGGCAGTGCGAGTAGGATTCAAGATGGAACAGTTTAACGTAAACCGTCTGCATTTTATGTTACGTTAGTAACATAGTACAGCCTAACGAGACTTTAAATTCGCCCTCAGACGACCAAGCTAATGCAACAATGCTAAATAAAAACGTGTATTTAAAAGCGTATAAATGTACATTTGCATTTTTACCTAAGTGCATTTTGTACTGACTTGCAGCGAGCACATGTTTTTCATCAACAAAGAGGGGCTAATTGTAATTGTTTGTGTCTAATGGAAAAATGTTAAGCTGCCTTGCTAACAAAACTGCACTTGGAGTTGGCTTGTCAGTGATTGCTTCCTGTAATCGCTCAGTGTGCTGCACTCGTTTCCATAACCGATGTTCCGCTCGCTTTAAACTTCCATAGTCCACCTGCAGTCGCGTTCGCTGACGAATACAGAACCTGGTGAAATACTAGCGCGAGGTGGTGTTAATGGTGTCTATGGAATGCAGCTGGAGTGATGTTGACTGCTGTCTGCCTTGTGCCTGCAGGCCTGCGCACGTCCGCTCATATCGGTGTACTCCGAGAAAGGAGAGGCCTCCGGCAAAAATGTGGTCATGCCAGCCGTCTTCAAGGCACCAATCCGCCCAGATATCGTAAACTTCGTCCACACCAACATGCGCAAGAACAACCGCCAGCCTTATGCAGTCAGTGAACTGGCCGGTGAGTGTTACATTGCTCAAGTCTTTATGAAGTTAGGGTGTGTGAATGAAAGAATGAACACTTTGTTTTCCCCATAGAGAGACCCCCCCCCCCCCCCCCCCCCCAGGGAATCGCATGGAAACAGAATATGTCCTGAAAATGTGAAATTCAGTAATTGCACACACTATACAATAGAAAGACAACTAGAAAAAGTAGCTGTTGGGGGTATGTAGTGTGTTTTAGATAAATTACTTAACCTAAGTGTGAAATGTCTGTCTTTTGTGGCGTATTGTATTTTTTGTAATTTCAGTTTTGGCTTTTTGGAAGAGGTAATGCAGCTGGGGGAAATGGACTTGGGATGGATATGTTCGGCCCTCTTGATCTTACCCCCATGTGGTGTGTTACAGGTCACCAGACCAGTGCTGAGTCCTGGGGTACAGGCAGAGCCGTGGCTCGAATTCCCCGTGTGCGTGGCGGGGGAACCCACCGCTCTGGCCAGGGAGCCTTCGGAAACGTATCCTTCCCTTCTGCGTGTCAGCCTCGGTCTCGCTTACACCCTAGAGAGCAGCTGTGCCACTCCTTTCCCAGGGCGGGGTCATGTTGTCCTGTGCTCTTGAGTTGATTGTTGTGGAGGCGCTTACACAAGGCAGGAGATGTGGAGGCTCACCATTGTTGCTCAGTCTTTGTGGGGAGGTGCAGTTACCGGTTCTCTGTCCTGTGCTCTTGCTGGAAGGGGGGTGGGGGGCAGTGCTTGCTGTGATGGTGTAATTTGCGTCCTACGCTGTGCTCAGCGACAGTTTGCCTGCTGTCACACGCTGGCACAGAGGGCTGACGACCATTGAGTCTGAGCAGGCTTGTCAGAACTGTGGGTCTTTGAAAGTCATAAACCTGTTTTCAGGTGTGCTTGCAGGTGTGTGCCTAGCAGCAGGCAGGTAGGTGTGGAAGTGGTTGTTGCCTTAACCCCTGGTGCAGATGTGTAGAGGAGGACGAATGTTTGCCCCCACCAAGACCTGGCGTCGCTGGCACCGCAGGATCAACACCACCCAGAAACGCTACGCCATCTGCTCCGCCCTGGCTGCCTCCGCCCTGCCCGCCCTGGTCATGTCCAAAGGTGGGTCCCTCTTGTCCCTCCAAGTGGAAGAGTCTCTGCAGTGTTTAGGAAACAGTCAATAAGCTAGAGGTGGCCATGTGTCTGTACTCTGAAGTTGATAGATTCCAGTTGAGAAAAAAGGCTGCCGGACACTTGCGGTGATGGTGTAATTTGCGTCTGACCTTGTGAACAGCGACAGTTGCCTGCTGTCTCCATGCTGGCACGAGAGGCTGACGAACATGAAATTCTGAGCAAGCTTGCTCCTTGGCCCCCTAGTGTCAGGAGCTGGAAGTGCCACTGCATTCCTGGAACAGGCAGCCAGTTTCCGTGTTACTTGAGGACATGTAGTCTCAAGGTCCTGGACAGCCCCCTAGTGGTTAATGCAGGAAAAACCACTGCACATGACAGGAAGTCATTGTAGTTGGGTGTTACTCTAGGTCATCGCATTGAGGAGATTCCAGAGGTCCCCCTGGTGGTTGACGACAAAGTCGAGGGGTACAAGAAGACAAAGGAGGCAGTGCTGCTGTTGAAAAAGCTGAAAGCGTGGAACGACATCAAGAAGGTGAGCAAGTGATCGCGTGTCAGATGAAGCTGCTCTGTGGGCTGAATGTGGGGGTGGAGTGAGGGGTTTGGAGGGAGGGGATTACGAGGTGTAAATGTGGCCTGCTTTTGTGATGTCTGCGTCCACTTGCATGCGTCTGGAATGTTTGTACTAACACTAACTTGGAAGGACTGGTAAGGGGACTCTTGTAGTGCACAAGGTTTTAGACAGGCGGTATTCGCCATCGCAGCAAGTTGGAATGGCGGATGGTGTGAAATGCCTGTGTGTTCCCAGGTGTACGCCTCTCAGCGGATGCGCGCAGGTAAAGGTAAAATGAGGAACCGCAGACGTATCCAGCGAAAGGGTCCCTGCATCATATTCAACGAGGACACCGGCATCACAAAGGCCTTCAGAAACATCCCGGGTCAGTGTCTTCCCTCCCAAAACCCGACGCTGCAACTGCTTCAGACCAGCTTTCAGCCTACCAGCTTAGAAACCAGCAACTCAAACACAACAGGGTTGCTAGGTTGTTCTGCCGTATGTGATTTGCCTTGCTAATGTGCATCTGTGTCTTTAATTCTGGGTGTTTTCTGATCACCCAATTATCTGAGCTGGAATCAGCTAGACCACCCATGTTTATACCTCAAACCATTTTGTATCCAGAAGGTGGATGCTGATCCAGGATCAGGATATTGGGTGGTTGGGTGTGATGTGTTGGTCATACTAAATGCATGGGGGGGCCTGAGATCAGTGTTGTGGGGAGGTAGAGCGGTGATGAGTTGCCACTTCATGGTCCGTGTTTCTGACATCCCATGATTCCAATGGAAGTTCTGAGCCTTTGCCTCCCCAAATGGGACTAATGTTGCTCTATTGTTTGAATACAATAAGCCAGTACACTGTATGCTTTTTAGAGCCATGTGCCATACCTTTGCTTGAACTGGGCTGTAGAAATGTTTAATTGTTAGAGCCTCCGTTAGCTGAAGTTCCATGCTGCATACTAAGTTTTAGAGCTTTGGTTGGAAAGGATTTCATCTGACAAATAGATGAATGTGACCATATTCTGGAACAACGTGACCGGCAGAATCGCTCTAAGCTAAGCGGTTTTTCTGTGCAGCTCTAGTGTGTGGTCTCTTCAGTCACTGCACGGTACAAGTACTCAAAGTGCAGTAGTGTGCTTTTGGCCTGAATGTGCAGTGTGTTGACTGCAGAGACCATCACCGCTTTAAAAGCTGTAGCCACTGTTAGTTTCAGTAGGCATATCCATAAATATGAATTCAGGTGGCAGTGCAACATGGCCAGATTGTGTTGGTGTTGAAATTGTAATAGGTATGAAGAGGGATACCACTCTCTAATGCTTCAGTACACACACACTTGTGGTAGTAGAGATGCTTCCACTCCAGAATTTGTGGTTCATTCATGTTGTCATTGTTTCACTTGTCTGAAACACTCATAGTATTTGCAGTTAAAGAAGCATTCTTTGGATCATGGTGCTCTGAGATAGCACATTTTTTGCTCCACCCATTATGGGGTTAATGAATCCTCAGGCTTCCTGCTCTCCCGTATTGCTTCTGTATCTAAATGTGCCACGCCCCATTCCACAGGCATCACACTGCTGAACGTGAACAAGCTCAACCTGCTGCGGCTCGCCCCCGGCGGCCACGTGGGACGCTTCTGCATCTGGACAGAGAGCGCCTTCCGCAAGCTCGACGAGCTGTACGGCACGTGGCGCAAGCCCGCCGCCCTCAAGGTGGACTACAAGTAAGTGTAGCTGGAGGCCGAACAGTTTCCTCGGACGCTGGGTGGAGTCAGTGGGCAAGGTTTATGTGAATACCTGGCAGGCTGTCTTGAGCATTCACTGCCTTTGTGTCAGTTCAGGTGTAGAAAATTGGAGTTCCAGCAGTATGTTCAGTTATTACACACATGAGCCCTATAAGCAGCAGTCATGAGCTTCAGCTTCATTGTCCAACTTTATGAAACACTTGATTTCAGTGGAAGTTCTACACCCATTACAGAACAAATCTGTAACATAAAAGTTCACACTAAAGAGTCTTGTGAGCAGTCAAAAACACTGCATGTTCCCTAAATGTGCTTTCTTTTCTACAGCCTGCCAATGCACAAGATGACCAACACAGACCTGAGCAGAATCCTCAAGAGCCAGGAAATCCAGAAGGCACTACGCGCTCCAAAGTAAGCGCCACTCACTCCTGCACAAAGCCTTTTCGCTTGTTCGTTTGCCAGAATCGGTTTAATGCCAAAAACATGCCGCAGTCGCGGTACTCTGGCACAGGGCTGGAGGCCGTGGTGTTTGGAGAAGTAAAGAGAAACTTTCTGCTGTCCAGCGATGATGATGCCACACTTCATGGTCCGTGTTTCTGAACGCCGTGATTTCAGTGGAAGTTCTGAGTTTAACCTCCAGTCAGAAAGTCACCATGTTTCCACATGTCCCCTCTGGCTGGCTGAAGTAAATATTGAGGGGGGGGGGTTGGTTACATGTTAACCCTTTTGTAACCCTGTCGCCTACAGCAAAAAGATCAGCCGACGGGTCCTTAAGAAGAACCCACTTAAGAATCTCAGGGTGATGATGAAGCTCAACCCGTACGCCAAGACAGCACGCCGCAACGCCATTCTGGTGCACGATCCTGCCGTGAGTACCACCTCTGTCACAGAACTCTGCACTGGGACCCCACACTTTCACCCATGTGCTTGTGCCCATGTGCGTGCACACAAGTCCCCACTAAACTCTGTCCCAGAGTGCCTGAATCCCAGCTAACACCCGGTCCCCCTATTATATCCACAGATCAAAGCAAAGCTACTGAAGCCCAAGAAGAAGCCTGTAAAGAAGGCCCAGAAGCCAGCAGCCGAGAAGCCAGCAGCTAAGACCCCTGCAACTGAGTAAAGTCTTTCCGTACGGTCTGAGTTTACCAATCGGCATTCGGTCTAAATAAAAAATATTCAAACCGTCCTATGGGATTCTTTTTCTTTTAGCTTCAGTTAGTCCTAGTACTCAGCTAGCCGTTAGTATTCAGTTAGTCTGCCGCTGCACTTGCACTAGAAAAAATGATGAAAATCATACTGAGCTTGACATTATGAAGTGACAGTTAAAAAATGCAATCAACAGTTAAATCCATCCATTTACTAAGCCACAAATGTTTTTTTTTTCGAAGAGAATATTTGCATGATACCTTTACCTCAGTGACAAAAAAAGAGAACCGAGAAGGGAGAAGACAAAATAGGCAATAGTTTTATCAAAGAATCTTCGTTGGCAGTTAGAGATAGAAGATCAAGGTGGGAGAATCGGGAGTGTTGCACTGAAATGTTTGTGTTTATTGGCTACAAGTTGAGTGGTGAGTCAGAGAAACTGCATGCCGTATAGCAGAAACATGCTAGCGCAAGGTTTCTCAGCCTATTGCACTATAGAGGCCCACTAAAATGTATATGAGAATGGCCTTGGCCAACTTGGCTATGCAGCTCTTTAAAAAAAATATATATAAAAGGCCACAGACACAGGGTGTTTTGAAATGTTTTTGACCAGTTTGTTTAATATATTATGTGATCTGCACTATCATATTGTTTTCTCAGTAATGTCAAATGAAATGCTTAGCTATGCTTCAGTGAGCCTGGGCACTTTAAATTTTCTTTCATGCCTACCAAACCGGGCCGCTGTGTGTTTTGTGTTGTTTTGTTTATCCGACTGAGCTTTATCACTGTCCCAAAAAAGAAAACACAGTGGAGTTCTCATGTTTTCATGTGTAATCCCTCCTTGTGTAATCCATGTTGGGTCAAATAATAAAAACCACAGAGTGGGCTCATGCATCTCTCATGTGTTTTTTCTCATGTAGAGCCTGCAACCACATTTCACTGCATGGAAAGGGTGTGCGATGCCGTTGGCCCTAAGCCAGCTCCCTCTAACAAATGTGAACGAGCCATATAAAAAAAGTGTTATTGAACCATGTAACCATGATATTTGTAATCGCACAATTGGAAGTAATCTACCACCCCTTTTTTGAAGTGAAAGATTTAAATTTTGGCCCTGAAAATGTTTCTGTAGCTTAATTTGTTTCAGACCAGACACGAGAAATTGGCATCTATTTGTGTCTGGGCACCCAATGGAAACGGCAAAGACTCACGCAGTTGTACGGCCAAAGTGTGTTTGCACACTTGCATTTAAAGGCTTAGGTGGGATTTGAGAGCGGTTTTTGCATGTTGTAGACACTGTTAGTGTTTAATAGTCACTTTGAAGTGATATTTGCATGTCAAAGATGTTGTGTCTCAGTCTGAACGGTGGTTTTTGCATGTTGCAGAATCATTTTGGCATGTAGTAGGTGCAGTTTATGTCCAGAAGAATAGCTTTAGTGGATGTTGTAGAAGCTGTTATTGTTTCCAGTAGAAAGGTTTGAGTGGTTTTTGCATGCTGTAGACCACTGTTGTGTCCAGTAGTAATTTTGTAGTAATTGTTAGTGTTTTGGAATGGAGACCTAGATTCAGGCACAATCCTATCTGAGTGGATGTAAGACTGCTTGACGACTACACTTATTTTTCCAGGCAGTCTCGCGGCAGTAAAGAAAAGCTCTAGGTTCTGTCCGAGGTATGGCAGATGTCCAAAGCACATGTTGAGGTTAGAGGTGATAAGTTCACTGCGGACTGAGTAATCGGTGGACCTTGGCGAGCAGAAGAGTGGGGGAGGGGCGAGGGCTTTCACTGCATGGGACGGAAGGAGATGATCGGCTTACTGTCTAATCTGCATGATGGGTGGGTGGGACCGCAAAGGAGGTCAGTTCGGTCAGAAGATGAGGGGGGAGGGGGGGATGCGGCATCAACTGCTTCAAGTCTGCCTTCTCTGCTGGGTTCTTCAAACTGTCTCAAGACAGCTAAAATACAAGGTCATACACACATGGCTGTGAGCCAGATTACCCATCCCCACTTGTCCCTGTGGCATTGCATTTACCACACATGTACAGCACAGTGCAAGTCTATTTCCTCACTTCTGCATACCAAACTCTGGTAAATCATGAAAATTAGCCCCCACTGGGGTTAGAGGTGAACTTGGTGTGGAGGTTGATGCAAAATGAGTTTTCACTGTGACTATATACAGAGAAAACTTTAAAATTATTCTAGTTCTTACTTGCATGACTAAAGATACTAGTCCTATATACTGACAAGAGAAACAGATGGGGGGAAAATGACTAAGGGAAAAAAAATCTCCAGGATATTGGAAGCTTTCAATACATTATTTGTTCAGCAGCTTGTGTATCTTTCATTAGTTTACATATGGTCTGTTTTTAGTTGGACGTTCATCTGAAGCACTTCAGGTAAAGTATTTTAGTAAAAGGTGTCACAACCTCCATCTAAGGCTTGCATCTGAGTCTTCCAAATGTAAATCCCATTCTCTACACCACACTTTGAGTTCAGCTCTCCAGCATTTACGTCAGTACCGATAAGAATATAAGTAGGCAGTTGCACATCTTGTTACCAATGCAGTGCAGCTCCTCGAAAGGTTTCTATGGGAGACCAGCTGTCAGAGCTGTGCATGGTTAACACACAGGGTGCTGGTATGCTCTCAGTATGAACACAATGGTGAACTTGCTTGGATGCACCAAGTGCTGACCGGTGCAATAAAGCACATTATTAAAACAAATATGCGTACAACACCAGCAGGTAAAACTGAAAAAAAAACGGGGGTGTGGGGGGGGGGGGGGTCTCAGTATGTCCATGATTTTTCCATTATAACTTGTACAGGATACAAGAACTACTTGTACTCAGATTTTTTAACCATTTTTAATCCTTTTCAAAAATGAAAAATCCTCATTCAGATTACATTTGTTGACACTATAAGTTAAAGGTTGTAAGCCCTTCATAACTCAGGTTCAATACCTGGGACTAGTCTTGTTGCCCATCTCTGTGCTTTTCAAGGACTATGCAGTAAGTTGGTAATTCTGGACAGGGATAAGTAATTGCAAAAAACAGCACAGGAACCACTGTACAACAATGAAATTAAGGAGAGGACATGACCATGGAAAAAAACAGTTTACCCAAGACAAAAGCCTAGAGTTTTTAAATTACAAAAACTGATACTACACCAGAAGAAATTATAGGTGGAGTTTTTTACTAGGGTGTGGACTGAATTTTCTGTCCAGTTTTGACAAGTGCTGTTGAGCAAGTGGATGACCTGGGAGCCAGTTGATAAATGTGAGAGATCAGTGTTCACCTCTAATATCAATGCCCCCCTTATAACTGTGGTGAGCAGCACAAGCTGTGGAATGGGCACTGTGCTGACCTGACCAAACAGATCAGGTGGCTCTTAGAAGTTTCGATTCCACAATTAGAATATGCATTGAAATTCAATAACATTCTCATCTATATTCATAAAGCACCTGTTCAGATCAACAATCCTAGGCAGCTATCAGAAGCATTGTGGGAAAACAAACCAGCCCCACTTTTTCTGAGTCCTGCAGGTGGTGTTTGAAATAAGACCTCCTGGAGATTAATAATGCAGGAACTCCACTGGTAGCTCTCAGTTCTCATCCTGGCCTGCAGTCACCACAGGTTGTTGAATGGGAGACTGGATGGTTTGTACAAGCATGGCTATGACCCAAATGCACTTCACACTGCACCACAATAATTTTGTATGCTGCTTCTGAGTGAGGACATCAGCTGTTTAATGATTATGTGCCCACCATCCCCTCATAACAGTGGCATGCCTCAGCACTGACTGACAAGTGACACCAGGTCACCTTGGATACCACGCTGCATGGAAAATGTCCTGTGGTTTGCTTTTGCTCTAGTACATCCACATAATTCAAATGACTGTTTCTGTACAGTTTTGGGCGAGATACAAACATGCAGCCCCTGCTGCTCAGAGATGATCCAGTCTTCAAGTAGACTGGATATACAATGTGTATGTGATGCTCAGCAATCAGCAATGTGAGATACTGACACACACACACTCAAACACACATACAGATTCACAGTCAGCAATGCGAGACACTCTGACACACACACACACACACACACATACATATGTAGTCAGCAAAGTGAGACACTGACACACAGTTTCAATAAAGCATTCAAACTTGAATTGAACTGACCCTAACAATGAGAGAGACAAAGGGATAGTGGATTCTATTGTGTTTCCACATTTCTATTAGGCACTATTTTGTAATGCCCTGGAAGTTATACTAAGTGTAGTGACAAATAAGGCAGTTTGCCATGCACAAATAAATGGCACCATGGCGCTCAATATACACATCTTTAATTCGCACCAGATGGTGCTTCAGATACACAACTTGCATTCACAATCAATCATAATCAATCACACAAGAGTGGGAGTGTCTCCAGGGAGCATTTTCTCCTACAGCTGGCCTTAGACAGAGGGATTGAATGCTGAGGCTAAAAGTAGTGTGTTCTGAAGCCAGGAGCTCCTTTAAGTGTGTGCGTGCCTTTCTCTCCTGGCCCCGTTGTCATGGTGACGATTCCTCTGCAGAATGAACTCCCCTGATCTTCTCTGTGGCACCTTCTCTCTCCCTCTCCTTCACTGTCTCCCTCTCCTTTCTCCATCTCTGTCATTTCTTCTTTCATGTTTGCTATACCTGTGCCATCCTCCTGTCTGAGGCCCCTCCAGCACTCAGGGGAAGAGCTCAGTGTGCAAAGAAAGGCCCTTTCTTTGTTAATGTGACAATGTCATTCCCATCACTTAATTTAGAATCCACTCACCTCGTCAGATGTCTACCCAGGCGAAAGCACAGATCTAAATGCATTAAAAGTCACGCTGGAACCTTGCTCCTTTACCAATATACCATGCTGCCCCCTCCCATGCCGAAAGGTTTGGCATGTGGGTGCTGCTTGTAGTATATTTCCTTAGAAAATCCATTAGTATTTCCCTGAGAAACTCCAGCTGCATTCATTTACATGCACACACATACCTGCAGACTCAGTGCACAACTAGAGCAAATGAATTTTAAGGCCGGATGTAGAAAGAGATGCAGCTGCCCCACCTTTATCTAAGGTCTGACTGGACACACCTGAGTGAGCAGGTAAGAGAAAACCCTGCTTAGCATTCAATCAATAGGGAGTTCAATCAGAGCACATGCACTGCAACATTTCAGCCCTCGTGTCATCTTCCTGATGTTTTCATCACTCTCCGATCTGATTTCTGTCCTCGATCTTTGATTAGGACAGTTGGTGCTGTCTACAAAGTCTGAAACTCAGCCACGCCTGTTACCCTTTTCAAGGGTAAACCTGTGCTAATCCTTGCTAGCCTTTCAGAGAAGGCTATAAAGAGGAAACTCCAAGAGTGTGAGCGTGTTTATTTGTTAGTACTCCATTTACGAGCTCTAAAGGACATTTATGCTTTTTCCTGCTAAACATACATTAGTCTTGTTTCATCTCAGCTCGTCGATACACTCACACACCCCCAGTGCTGGAACCCTGGCCAACCAACCCACCCCTATCCCTGGCGTAACAAAGCCTATTCATTCCTCCACTGTGGGCTCCTGGTCTTTGGCGGGAGATAATACAGTCGGTGTGGAGCCCAGGCAATAAGAACTCGGGCTGTGCTCAGAGCAAGCACTCTATGATTGACCCACCCTAGAGTCCCTGGCATTCCAATCTTCATGAAAACTGGAAATCCTGGGAGTTGTGGGTGGGATTTTTAGAAGGCTGGGAGCGGAGTCTGAGATCAGAACCTGGCTTGTTTTCCCTGTGTTTTGGAGTCTTGGCAGGCAAGTGAATGCACCACAGCTGTAGCAGGACATGCCAGGGATCAGGGAGGAAGCCTTCCCTAGCCTCTATCCTGCCCCCACCTCCTGCTTGGCTGACTGCCAAGGTCCCGCAGCTTCTCTTACCCCAGAGCAAGGACTTCCAGGAAACACCGCCCCTGCCCCCTCCATCTGCACCGGCCTCCCCAATTCCCCACCCCACAAGCCCCCCCCCCCCGCCCCCCAAGCGCTGAGGGTGCCTGCCAGCATTCCCCTGACGGCATGAGTGATATGAATGGCTTTGGAAGCTAGAAAAGACTGAATAGCTACCCAAGGCCTGAGTCTGTCCTGAGAGAAATTTCAACTCTGGCCCAATAATCAGGAATGCAGAGGTTTTTAAGACGGGTGGCTAAGCGGGTGCGATGAGAGTACACCCTGACATGTGGGGGTACGGACCCCCTGCACCACCATTCGCCACCAAGGAGAAGGGCTTTCTTTATGCTTTTCCTTATGTAATTCATTCGTTATGTTTACTTCGCCACTTTTGTTTTTATCTCTTCCTATTTTTTTCATCCTTCTGTGCATCTTTCTGTTTGTCCCTATCCCTGTCTCTCTGTCCCACAGACACTGTTTGGACTTCCTGTTCTTTTGCTCTGCTTTTTCCATTGCTCTTTCTCCTCTTTCCTGATCCACCTACTGAAGCACAACCATCAACACATCGTCTCTGTCTCTATCAGGTTGATCTCTTCTTTTTCTTCCCTCTCACTTTCTTCGTTATCACCCCATAACCCCTTTCCTCTGCAGCCATTTCCCGAGGTCCCTGATTTCCCTCCCCCGTCTTTCTTAGTTCCGCTGCACACTGCCATTCCTTCTCCATGTCATGACACTGCCATGTTCTCCCAGGCTTTCCTTCATTGCTCCCTCTCCTCATCTCCCCTCCATTCACACTTTCCCTCCCCCTCTCTTCTTCCCACGCTCCTCTTTTCCTTCATGGTGTCCCTCTCTCACACAGCTCGCACCATTCACCTGTCTCCTTCTCCATGCCCTCTTTGTCCTTCCCCAACTTTCTCTACATCCCTCTCTTTCTCCATGGCCTCCCTCTGTTCCCTCTCTCCCCTCCAGCTACAATCCTCTGCATCTTACTCTGTCCTTCTCCTCTCTCTCAACATGTCCTCCCCCTCTCCCTGCCTCTCTGACCTCATACCCTCCAAGTTCTGCACTAGTGCTGATTCCATTTCCACTCGCTGGGTTCTCACTCCCACCTTTACCTGCAGCCTCTTCATCCTGCTCTACCCTCCCCCAGCACCTTCCTCTCATTCATCCTCTCCTCTTTTTCTTCTCCCTGCTCCCTCCCTCTCTCTTTCCCTGTTAGCTGTGTCTCCTGCACCCCCCCCCCCACCCCTTTCCCTTCTTGTCAAAAAAGAGCAGTCAAGGTGGTCTGAATGTCTTGGTTTTAGGCTAAATAGCAAAGAATCTGGCAAACTTCCACCAGGTCTGGCTTTAATTTCGGAACCGATTCAAACCTGAACCAGCTAGCACATCCAATCCTTTCATGCTACAGATAATGAGTCTTTGTAATGCCTTCAAGTTCAAAGTCATATTGCTACACAGAGTAGTAACAAATGGCTACTATTTGGTAAACAGGCCTTTGTGATGAAAAAGTCATAGGCCGACTAGCATTGCACACATAAATTAACATTAAATATTGATTCACATTTACCGTACCCCCAAATGTTTCTCTCACGTGATGCATAGGCATCAACTTTTTCTGTCATCTGATGAAACACATTACTATACTTCTTGTACTTCAGTATGTTTCATTTTCACTGTGATGTCATCAGATGCATTTATGTGATATAATTCAACATCTGTGACTCATGGTCCAAAAAGTGACCAGTGTGATTATGATGCATGTTCAGATGTGATCAAAACTTCTTCTTATCTTTGTAAATCACGCGAGGTAAAAACGTCTGCCAAATGACAAAAATGTCAATTTAAAAGCACATACCAGTCACTGACGCCATGCATTAGTTGTGTAAGATCACAAACAGCAAATAAATTGATTTTACGTTAGGCTCTGGCGATTTAATATTACATATTTGATACTATATTGCAACTTACACCAAAACTGCTTTTTCCCTATCACTCTATCTGTAGAACATAACAGAAGGCCATTCAGTAAGAGCTACTTTCTTTTACCCCACTGTTTGCGTTCATTATGACGTCATTATATAACTTATGTGGTGCAATGCATCTTAGAGCTGTTGTTCGTTTTCAGCATCTATTTATAACAGTGATATTATGGTCTCGTCGGAATTAACATCTGCATTAACGAAAGACGTTAAATAGACTTTTCGTATTTCATTCTTTGCATTTTAACACAGACGCTAACAATATTTTACAACCTACCCCCAAACAAGATTTCTTTCTCATGCAATGCGTGAGCGCCAGCTTTTCTCTAGCATCTAGTGGAGAAGCGGTCCTCTGTAATAAGTGATAAGTTTGTTGTGTCCTATATTAGCCAAATCTGTTTAACGTTTGTGACGTTAAGATGTAAGTTCAATCACGTCGTTAAGTTATCAACCCGTAATAGACGGTTGTTTGTTGTTTGAAGTTGTTTGTTTCATTCTATCGCCAGGCAGCTCCGGCATTGTAACTTTGATATTCAATTTCCTCGATGGTCACATGACTTCTGCATTGTTACACACATCACACTACTTTTTGCTGTATAACCAGTGTTATGCTTTCTAGGTAGAACATTCGCCTTAACAAAATAACACACTTTGTATAACTAATGCCCGATTTGATTCGTAATGTATGTATGCATAATATCATACAGTAGCGAATTAAATGTTTAATAATAAGATTCGACTATTTAATGAAACCTACCCCAAAACGAGATTTTTTGTGCATTCCACACAGCGTCTACTGTTTCCTAACGCAGGATTATTCTTCTTCAATGGAAATACAAGGTGTCTCACATTGCCTTATATTACAGAAATCTTCACTGTGACATCTTTAATCTGGATTCACCTTCACTGTGACATCACAATAAAGCTAACTTACATGGCAGCGTCTTAACAATTTCTTAGCGGCTTAAACATTAGCTGTATCTGTTGAATCATTTTGATGTTATGATTCAACTAACACCTTTGAAGACATCTTACAGGTCCACCTAACTGCAGCGGCTGGCGAGGACCAGCCCGATGCGTGCCTCCTGGACATGCCCGGACATGATCGTGCCTTTAGTTCCACCGTCTTTGTGGTGCCTTGGGTGCACAGAGCACGTCTATATGTCGGCATTTCAAGCCATCCTAAAACCTTGCTCGCCATCAGTGCCTCTGGTCGGGGTTATTTCTGTCATATTAATTTTGGTACGAGTCATTAGGTTTTTATGATTTAGTATCGTCTCTGCTCTAAGCCTAAATTGTTTTTTTATGTCGCTCTGGATAAGACCGTCCGCTAAATGACTTTATGTAAATAGAGTAATTATGAACGTTTAAACCATTGCCTGTGACAGAAAGTTTAAAGTCTCAGACACCCTTACTCCCTTTCAGCCTGTTACTTCCTGTTAAATATCGCTATTCATTTCAGTTATGACACCCCCTGTTGGCCTGTTGTGAATTCGTTTGTTGTAGTCATCTCTACAAATAAACGCTTTAGCTCAAACAATTGCGAGCCGAGAAAGGCAAGTCCCCCCATCCCACTCACCGATGGTGGGCTGGTTGAGGGGAGCGGAGATGGGGGGTAGGGGTGGGGAGTGTTTCATAGCGTCACAAATATTTATTTTTCCCCAACACGGAAGCATCAGAAGGGCTACAGTATGTTTCAGATCCCAGAAAAGCCTGTTCAGATTGAAAGTCAGTGCTGATGTGTTTTGCTTTATGAGAGTGAACTGGGACACATTTTTTCAAGTTTTTCATGTATTTTAAAGTAATGTACAGGCAAAAGTTTCACAGTTGATCACACTTCCATTCTTCAGTGCGATTTTGCATTTTACAGTTAGTACAACAGCACTATAGTACTGAGACTAATATCATATCACATCTCCAGTTTGCAAAGGCCCCTGCTGTTAAACAACCCCACAGAGCAACTAGCTACCTCCCTGATAATACAGGTAATGTTTACACTTACAAAAATATACTATTGATAGAAACACAACACAGTGAATAAATGTTAAAAAAGATAAAAGAGGTCAGTGCTTCACTTGTAAAATATCCTGAGACCAAAGTGATTGTTTTAACAGAATAATGCTAGTAAAATGTGATGTGCTTTCTTCTTGTATCCCCAGATGAATTATCCAAAACATACTAATCAGCATGAAATGTTTCTTTTAAAATAAAACCTATTAGGCAGCATTAAGACTTGTTGAATACTTTTTCCCCAGTTTCTTCTGTGTTGGTTCAAGGTAGTTGTCCTTGCTTCCTGCCCTAGACAACAGATGCAATATCAGACCTCCTAACCAACCACTAGGTGTAAAACTGATCCAGGGTCAGTTATATAGGCAGCAAGTGCATCCACCTCCAACGGTGGATTGCAGTGCATGTCTTGTCCCATGAGTCTCTGTGGTTTTCCTGGGTCAGCAGGACAGAGTCAGGCAGTTGTGGTGCAGGTCTGTGGTTCTGGAGTCAGGTTCGGGTCTGACAGCGCCAGCTCCTGGATCTCCTGCAGGATGGTATAGAGGTTGGGCTTCTTGCTCTGCCGAAACTCCCTCTCCTCCCGGGACAGCTTGGGCGCCCCGGCCCGGCCCTCCGCCTCTCTCTGGGATGCCTCCTCTGCCCAGCGCACCACCTCCTGCACCAGCTCCGCCCTGCCCTGCCCCGCCTTCTGCGAGCCCGGCTCCACGGCCTCGTGCCGTAGGCTGCTGATCACCTCCAGACACAGGCGGTCCGCGTGGCAGCGAGACGACTGCACCGAGATGCGCACCTGCGGCCAGGAGGGAAGGGGTGAGAACCACGCACCAGCAACGGGAGGGTGTGGCTGCCCCAGCCCCGAAAGTGGAGCTAACATGAGGTATCAGTGCTTACCAGTACCCCATTATAGTGTTTTTGGCAGAGAGAAAAATATTTTGATTGGCTGATATGAGTCAGTGACTTACAGCACCTTGTAAAAGCTGTGTGTGTTTGCATGTATGTATTCTTCATAGATGATGTGGTGATGTGGTGGAACAGTGCGTGTGAGTGTATGAATGTGTAACGTGTATGTGTGTGAGTGTATGTGTTCTGGCTGAACTCACGGTGATGTGGTCGAACAGGCAGAAGGTGTGTGTGCCGGCGCTGGTGCTCGTGCTGATCCGGTCTGGGTGCCTCTGCAGCGAGCCGGACTGCCACTCACAGCTCCCGTCCGCCCTGACGCTTAACACCTGGCCATCTCGGTTCTTCAGGTACACCGCACCCTTCACCCCGTACCTGCAGAACGACAGACACAGCACACTGAACAAGTTCCGGGGAAGGGGTAAAGGGAGTCAGGGCTAGGATCGGGGGGTGAGAAAGGGCAGGGACCAGGGGTGAGAGAGGGCAGGGACTAGGGGTGAGAGAGGGCACGGACTAGGTGACCCAGGGCAGGAATTGAGGATGAGAGAGGGCAGGGATTGCGGGTGAGACAGTTCAGGAACTGTGGTGAGACAGGTACAGGGACTGGGGGTGAGAGAGGGGTACCGGAGCTTACCGGGGAATAAAGACCAGCATGCCGTTGGCCCGGATGGCATAGACTAGTGCGTCTGCTACACAGCGCTCGTCTGTCATTGGGTCTTTATCCTTGAAGTAGAGGCACTGGAAGAGCTCTGTGCTCTGCTTCTGAGCGTGCTGGGCCGCCTGCGGGGTCACACACGCGTGACATCACTCATCCGCTCAGCTGTCACCCTTATGCGGGGCATATTCTGACATGGTTCAGATCCAGCGGCTGTGTCCTATCTAGGACTTGAGCCTGTAACCTAACGGTCACGTTAGACTCACCCTGTTCTTGTCGTTGATGTGGTGTGCCAGTGCCTCCAGCTCCTTGTTACTGGCTGGTGCCTCCTTTGGCTCCACCTCTTTGTCCTTCTCAAGGGCGGCAGTGAGGAGGCGATGCACGATGACGTCGGCATAGCGACGGATTGGGGAGGTGAAGTGGGTGTAGCGGTCCAGAGCCAGACCTGAGCCAAACACAAAGACAGACAGACAGACACACAGACACAGACACAGACACAGACACACACACACACACACACACACACACACACACACACACCAGGAATAGTCAGAGGTATAGAGCAGTAAGATAAGCATATAGCCCCTGTAGGCACAAAAGCCAGCCTTAATCATAATGCTGCGAAGTGACTCTGTCCTTGTTCATGCAAGCATAATTTTAACCAAGATTAACAAATTAACACGAGTGAGTGACTTCACATCCTGAGGGAATTAATTCCTATCTGAAGTGAGCTGTTGGTAAATTGTACCATAGTGGTTGAACTGGTCCTGGGAACACGCCCCAGTGGAGAAGTACAGGGCGTTGGACATGGCCTGTGTGGCCATCATCCGCAACAGCCGGTTCACCAGTGGGTCCTGTGGGTCCACGGCCCGGTCCAGGGAGTCCGCCAGAGCCTTGTTGGACCTGCAGCCCCAACCCCGTCACACCGGCACAGACATGCCAGGATTACATGTTGGCAAGGTTGTAACAGACAGGTGTGTGATTACTGCAGAGATTTATTCTTACTCATACATCACTGACAGAGCTAAGGAAAGGTTTGTTTACCTTAAATGCCATTTACTTTATAGATGCTCTTTTCCAAGACAGCATTTTTACATATTATCCATATGTATGGCTCAATATTTACTGCAGTGTTTAAGGCATTCTGCTCAAGGCTGCAACAGTACTACCACCCAGAGAACTGAGCCTGCGACTCCACATTACGGCCTGTTCACCAGTGCTAAGCTGTGTGCTCAGCGTGAGCCTGTAGGGGGCAGTACTGCACCGTGTGTCAATGGTGAAGCCCCGGGCCTTGGCGCTGTCCATCAGCTGGTTGAAGAACTGCTGCCGGGGGGCAGGGTGGTGCCTCAGCAGCGCCTGGTGGGGGAAGCTCTCCTGGATCTTGCGTGCCACCCAGTGGTTGGCGTAGATCATGCACTCCGCCACCGTCTCGTGCACCTCCAGGGGCTGCCTGGGCACCAGGGCGGTGATGTTCCTGTCGGCGTCCAGCTGGGCCCGCACCTCCACGCCCTCCAGCTCCAGGGCTCCGCCCTCGTCCCTCCGGGCCCGCAGCTGCCGGGCCACGCGGGTCAGCGCCTCCAGCGCCCGGCAGAGCTCTGCCCGCTTCCTGCGGCGCTCGGCGGGGTCCAGAGGGGCGAGCTCCGGGACCTCGGCCCCCTCGTCCCCGTTCAGCAGGCTCTGGGCCAGCTCGTAGTGCAGCTGGTAGGAGGAGCGGATCAGCGTGCGCCCGAACCACACCTGCTGCACCGCCAGGGACTGTGCATCCAGCTGCCACAGCACGCTCATGGCATACCTGCAGACACAGCAGCACAGCTGAGCCTCAAGTGTGTACACATGTGTATAGGGTCCTCATGCGTGCACACACACACACTCAAACATGTGGACACAGACACAGCACACAAGGATACTTTCATATACAGATACACTTTCTCTCACACATACTCACAGATTAACAAACATACAAATTCTGATGGCAATCAACACTGCAAATACTACATTAGCTGCTCAGTAGCAGAAAACAGACATTGTCCCCACCGCCATCAGAGAGCAGTGTGAACCACTCCCTCCTGCACCCCTCACCCTGTCCAGCAGGGGGTGCCACCCACCTGTCCTTGCCGCCCAGCAGAGAGCACAGGTCTGCACTCAGCACGGAGGGCAGCATGTCGTAGCGCCGGTCAGCCAGGTAGTATGTGGTGGCCCTGAGTGTGGACACGAAAGAGTTAAATCTGAGGAACTGCTGGGTGTGTGACCGTCTGTGTCCCCCCTCATCCCCAACCTCTACCCTCCTTCCCTCACCTGGAGCGGGCCTCCAGGTCCGTAAGCGACCCCGCTCTGACGAAGTGAGTGACGTCCGCAATGTGGACGCCGAGCTCCAGTACCCCCCCGGGCAGGGTGCGTACGGACAGCGTGTCGTCCACGTCCTCGCAGCCCTTAGGGTCGATGCTGAACACCAGGCGAGTGTCCCTCAGGTCCCTCCGCGCCCCCACTTGGCCAGGCTCCACCTGCCAGGGGTTCTCCTGCGAATTCTGTGGCATCTCCCGCAACTAGACACAGATATGCGCATAAGAGTTACTGCTGCTATCATACTTAAATGTTCACTCAGCAAGTTCACCATTCTAGACTCCCCTCACAGATCTGGATCTATAACAACCACACACACACACACACACACACACACACACACTAATGCGGGCAGTCCCACCTGGGCCTCAGAGAAGGGAGGCACATGGATGCTGTTCTCAGTCAGGATGGTGTGGATTTCAGTCTCAAGCTCGCCCGCTTTCCCCAGCACCCTCACAAAGTGGCCGTTTGGATAGAGGGAGGTGCTGTCCCAGGAGTCCAAGCGCACGATTGCCCTGTGTCCCTGGCAGGGTGACACACACATACACACACAATTCAGCGTGCTGTGGCCTGCTCTGCAGCATTATTCACTTTCACATTTACTGTGCTTACAACTGTGCAACCTCTGCTTGCTGAATCACACTCTGTTTATGTGTGTCTGTATGCGAGCAAGTGTCTCCTTGTGTGTGTGAGTGTGTAAGTGTATATGTGTGTGTACCTGCAGGGCCTCAGCTTGCTGGGTGCTGATGCGGATCTTGGGCAGCCGGTAGTCCCACGGTATGACCAGGATGCGCTGGGAGCCATGGCTCTGAGACTGAACCTCCTCCCATGGGGGAAAGGTCACCACATAATCCCGCCAATTCCGCTGCAGAATGCCCACCACATAACCTGAGAGGAGGAGGGGGAAGCAGAGGGATGGAGACGGAGTGCGAGAGAGGGAGGGAGGGAGAGGGAGAGGGAAAGAAAGAGGGAGGGAGTTTGTGTAAGTGCAAAGGACATGCTAAAAGGCCTTTCACATACGTTACAAGCATGGTGTATGCATGTGAATACTGCAAATCAGAATTTAAAAGCCACTGAGGGTGAGGCAGCTGAGCCCAGCCTTTCTGACAGCATGCCATATCTTAAACAAGTTTCTCTTGACTCAATGGCGTCCTCTGCTGGCTGTCACATCAAACTTCTCCTCAATCCATCAACTTGTCAAAACGCCATACCAGCCAGAACATGAGTGCTGTTTTGTGGGTACCTGTGGGCATGGGCTGACTCTGCGGCTCCTCCGCCGCCTCGCCCTCCCCCTCCGTCAGCGCCGTATTGTGTCCCCGCCATTCTGCGCGCGGCAGGAGCTCCACCACCACCACGTCGCCGTGCACCGCGCGGTTCCGCAGCTTCACGCCGCACACCAGCACGTCGGTGTTCAGCTCTGCTGGGGAGAGGAGTCCGAGATCAGGGCAAAGGCACTGCGGCAGGGGGGCTGGTGCTGGCAACTTCCAAAACGGCACTACGCTAGCGAGGACGCACCTTCATTCTTATTGGTGGAACCCTCGACCCGAACGAAGGCCTCGCTCTGTGCCCTGTGCTTATTCACATTCAGAGTGCCCTGGAACGTGGAGGGGGGGAGGGGAAAGGAGAGGGACAGTCAGAAAGACAGTGAGAGAGAAAAGCGAGGATACAGAGAAACACAGGTAGAGAGAGGAAGAAGAACAGGGCGGGAGACAGAGAAGACACCATGAGCTTCCACACAGTGACCTAACCAAAGTTCCCCCCAATTCTGAGCTCTGACCCAAAACACAGTTCTTGTGAGAGCAAAATGCATTCATCCTGCCATCTTCCATTTCATAGCCCACTGGAGAGCGACGCTACCAAATTTCACACCCCGCCTCCTCCCAGCACCTCTCACACACACGTACCTGCAGGTACCGGCCCGACTTGATCCCCGCCTCCAGGACCTCGGGGGGGAGGTGCTCGGCATACTCCCGCTCCTGGCCCTCGCTCTCCCGCTCCTGTAGAGCCTGAGAGATGGAGCTGTGCAGCTCCAGCGCCCCCTGCAGGTCTGGCCAGAAACTCTGCAGGTACTCCTGCCAACCGGGGAGACAGGATGCTGCTATCACACAGCAATAGCGAAGCAGCACGTACACCTGACCACACACAAAACACAACATACACAACTCATATCGCACAACACACACACCAGCACACACCTCATAAAACACAACACACACATCGCACAACAGCTCACACTTCATAAAACACAACACACACATCGCACAACAGCTCACACTTCATAAAACACAACACACACAACACAGCAGACACCACACAAAACAGCGGACACCTCACAACACGAAAACAAGACAACACAGCCGACCCCAGCACACACACAGCAGTGCGGGTACCTGTGTGGAGATGACATAAACGCCGCTTTTCAGACTGCTGTACTCGCTCACGGCAGCAGGGTCCTCAGTGATCATCACTACCGGCTTCAGCCCTGCCAGGTGATCGTAGTACCACACCGCTGCGTGATACACACATCTGCAACAACACACGCCCCACACAACTGTCAATCACATGTAGGTGAGTACACAACCCCACACCTGACAGCATACTGCCAGTTCCAGGTCTGTTAAGACTCACGCAGGAAACTCATCCGTGCCTTTATTAATTCGTAAATCCCACTGACCTTGTCTGCCACTTGTCCTGGGCCTCGCCCTGCTCCCTGGGACAGTAGGCGTACTGCTGGAACTCATTGCAGAAGAGCACGCAGTCATGCCGGGGGTCCTTCAGAAGACTGCGCAGTCGGTTGTACTGTCTACGCAGCACAAATCAGAAAGACAGACGGTCAAAACCAGCCTCAGGCTGTTTACTCCCAGAAATCTGTCTTTGTTCAAATCTACTGCTCTTTTCCCAAAATTATGATACATGTCATTTCATGCTGGTGAGCCCAAAGTAAGAGAGCATGTGTTGAAATTCAGCTGAGCAGCGCCATCTATTGGCAGAAAGTGACCCCAACTGCCTTTGCGATTTGCAGTGTTTACATATTTGAATTCAGGCAGGTTTCATTTTCGAACACACCTGGATTAGAAACAGAGGAAAGTGCAAAAGATGTGTGGCAATTCAAGTATGTCTGAGCCATTTTACATGAAGCAGTTCCAAACAGTATGCAGAACAATTCACAGTTTACTTTAGTGCCCAACGCAGCACGCACTGCACAGCTCACAGTTCCTGCAGCAGCACTTCAACAGCCTGACCAGAACAGATCCCTCACGCCATTTTTGATTTCCCCCTAGCCCTGTAGCTTCACAGCCGATACATCTTCAAACTTTAGTGACACCTCTAGGAAAATTAAAAACTAAGGTGTGGAGGCTGCACTGACACAACGTCCTTCTGGCTTATTGACAGGGTCCTTGGAGAGCAATACTGACATGGCCTCACAGAGCAGCTAAAAATACAGAAAGCAAAAAAAAAAAAAAAAAAAGGTGTTAAGCTTGTGTCTCTGACTCAGCGATTTGCACAAGGATCCCCTGTGTGAAGGAGGCAGGGGAGCACTATAATTACCTGTGCAGAGAGGTATCAGTGCACCTTTGCCCTGGTACAACCAATTTTACTGTAATATGAAGCCCTGTCGCATTAACGATGCAACACTGTACTGCAAGCAAAAAACAAACAAACAAAAAAAAAAAACACCCCAAACAAGCATAAATGCACCACCCTGCCCTGTGGGACTTACAATTACACTGTTCATCGCATTTGTCAGGAATAATGTTTGCGGAATAATTCATGGTGTATAATGAAAGAAGTTCAGGGGCACGGTTTGGCACGTAGTTGGTGCAGGGGTGTGACAGACGGAGGCATATTCATGCGCTGTTTTCGTCTCTCTCTAAAGGGCCAGTCTTTGTTGCGCTGCTTCAGCAAACAAAATTATAATGAGGTGGTGGAGATGAATCTGCCAGGAACGCGCTCTTTAGCCCAGACAATACGCTCTGACCTCCTCCGAACAGTGTCCGTTACACTTCTGGGCAATCGCCCAGCTCAGTGCTGTTTCTGCCTCGTTTCTTTCCTATTCCTAACAAACCATTCACTAGTCTCAGGGACCAACCCACACACCGTCTCAAAAATCACTTCAGATGTACAACTCCACTATGAACACTATGCATAATTCGACAATCGTTCCTTGCACTACCTTAATTTTTGCATCTGAACTTTGGTTAGAAGGTGTGTGAAGCTTCATGAAATCCACAATAGGTGCACTAACCAAGTTCTAGTGCTCACCGACTCCTATGAGCCAACGAAGACTCTCGTAGTAAAACAGTAAACTGAGTATTGGACTGCAGTTCTGCATACTCTCTGGAACTGCTTTATTTAAAATGGCTCAGACATGTAAGAGTCGCCACATATCTTCTGCACTTTCCTCTGTTTTTAATCCATGTTGTTTTGAATCCATGTATGTTCAGAAAGGGAACCTGCTGAAAATTAGCGAGACAGCAAGTGAGGTAACACGTGGTAACTCCACCAGTTGGGGGGTTCGCGAAGCCTTGCTCTCCCATCACTTGCAGGTTGGGCAGAGGAGGATCTGTATTTTACCTGCGTCCGCGGCTGTGCTGGACTGCTTGGCACGCCGTCTGAGTGAACACGATCCCTCGCAGTTCTCTGAACTCCAGCACCTCCAGGAAGTCCCGAACCACCCCGGCGTCTGGCACTACATAGTGAGTTGCATCCGCAGACAGGACCTTACCTTCTGAAGAAGACAGAGGGATCATGGAGGAAGAACATTCATTAGCTTAAACAGCGCAATGCACACGACAGCAGCAGTGATGACTCCACAAATTGAATATGGACGGATATTTTGGCGACACCATTAAAATGAATTAATAAGAGCATACAGTTACATTAAATACCCATAGTAAAATATAGGTAATGTTCTTTATTTATTCTTATTTATATACAGACCCCCTTACACAGAGTAACGCAGCATAGCCCAAATAGCCCCACTCACATAGATGGATATTGCGATTCATATTATGTTGCTAGCTGACTTACACCAGCGCTACCCCGCACAGGATCTGAATTAAATTCTGAATACACACAGATAACATGGACATACCATTTAATACCAAAGTAGCTTCAAAGCTGGCTTGCTAGATAAACATATAAACATCACGAAATCAGTTATTATAAGTTAGCTTACTAGCTAATTAATGCGGCGCGCGATATGTTCAATGCCCAAACGTCAACAAGCGGAAGAAAGAAAGTGGGTTTTCTTCTGTGAGAAACCGAGGACTGGGTGTATTCATTTATACAACTGTAAAAACATAAAAATCCGCCTCATAACATGAAGACGAGAGGAAAGACACCAGAACTTGCTAGCTAGCTGGTTGGCTAATCTTACTAGCTAACTTGCTAGCTAGCTGCCTTGAAGTATGAAATAGAGTTGTTTCAAATAGAGGAATACACGTGGTGTAATTAATTCTAACATCCATTTTGTCTATGTTAAAAAGAGAATTACCATTGGTACAATCCGCTTGACAGAGAGCGCTGAAACATGGAATATGTTCTCTCAAATAGTGCTCACGAACTACCCGAACTTTCCGCCCACGCGAACTCTTTAGGTGCAGAATTTTCTCTGTCTTTATCATCGTCTCGTGTATCTATATAACGAATCGTTTGGACAGCAATTTAGACCATCTATATAATATTGGCGTGAAATGCCCATTCCAAAGACAACATGACAGCCTAGCAAATCGAAAACATTTATTTTCATGACCTGGAAGGAATGCAGGCGCTGACACTACGTCACAGGAAATCGTTCGTTACAACGCAAAAATCCGATAAATGATCAATATCATTGATCTGTATCTGTGTCTGTGATATGCTCAGATCATTGGCCGCGGTTCGCGGTTAGCTTCCAACTCTGCTTACTTTATAGACTTTTGTGATCATCCTACCGAACCCTTAGTTATCCCCATTTATTATAGGCTACGAGAGGAAAAAAGGTGTTTTTAAGGGTTGGTGTTTTAGTCACTGACTTTTCATAAGCGTTTCTTAAGAGGTAATACTATTTGGGGTACTGTGATTGCATTGCATTGACTTTCTAGGATGCATTTAAAATGTTGAACGGTCCTTGTCCGGTTGTCGGAACACTCCACTTTTTCTGAAGTCCACCTGCTGATTAAGTAATAATCGGTGTGCTCGTGCTATTTGCTCCCCTCCGTCATCCAAACGTTGTTCATGGGCACGTAATATCCTGTCCTTTCAACAGCTTTACAAATCCTGTGCTGAGGATGGATGCAAAAATGCCAATAGTGTGATTTTATATTGTAAATGCACATAAGCTGTAAAAAGAAGACCAGAAACCAAATCAAAAGGAGAACATGTTACTTAAAATTCGTTGATGTTGGGTGTTATAGTGTGATACTTACCATTGCTATAGACCTGTTGTTACCTAGTTACAAGTTACAAGGTCTTGATATTCTTCAGAGTATACAACGTCCCTTTTAACTTGACAACTTAACCTGATCTGACGTCACGGCTGTTTAAAATGGGCCGCGCACTACAGGCAGCAGAGCAGATGCGGACACCGAGAGATGAGGATATATCTACGCGCGCTGTTAACGCAATATCACTGCAAAAAGTGAAAAAAGATTTAGTCACTTTTCAAAAAGATATATATTGCAACAGTTACTCAGGTAAACACTTAAAGCTACAGGACCGGAAAAAGCGGCCCTAGCTAGCAATTAAAGTATTTTTGACGAAGTGTTGCAATATCTGAAGCCACGAACATACGCTACTGTGAGCAGGTGTTGAAAAGGTATGTTTATTCTCATGAGGGCTCATGTCATTGCAATATTGTAATGCTTTGTTTTGGTGCTATGGTTTGTATTCCGTTGATGCATTGCTGTTTTTCTCACGCCGAATAAGTTTGGCATCCCCCGGAGTGTGCGCGTGTTCACAGAGCTGCCGGTTTTTTCCGTTGAATATAGCGCATTATAACCGTCAACTTTTCTGGAAACCTGAAAATTAGATATACAGTATGGTTATGTGCTTTAACAGATCCTTGGGTACGGTGTACAAATAACTGCATCAAGTTTCACGCTACCTGTGTCCTTCAGGTCATTAGTCATTTGTCTATAATATTTTCGACCACTGCGTAGCCTACATCTCCTCTGATGCTGGATAACCTTTCACAGCTGTGTTCATTAGCCATAATAAAGTTGCACAGGGAAACACATTACTAAAAGTTAGATAGCTGTAATGAAATATTATTTGGGTGATTTGCCGAAATTAGCAGAGAGCAAGACGGACTTAAATGCTTTTCCCAAAGCGATGCTAATCAGCGCATTTTTGGAATCCGCAGAATAATCTTAAATAATGTCATATTGGTATACTAATATCATCATCAACAGCATCCATTAGCCATAATGGCGTGATGTTCAAGTCACGCAGTTGTGGAGGTATTCGAGCTGTAGTTTGAAGATACTTGTCAAACCCTGTCAGTTTTGCCTATTCTGTTCATCATGTCCATTCATTCAGTGAAAAGGAACGGGGGAGAGCACATCCACAAGACAGTTGAGTGCTTACAAGAATATATCATCTGTGTCCTAAATTGATTATGCAAGATGATTAATTTCACCGATTCAGTTCAATAATTCTCAGTCCACATAACATTTATTTCACTTTGTAATATATCACTATTAATGATCGTAATGTGCTTTGAATTGTCCATAACCAAGTGGTGAAAGTAATCTGCACTACTTTCTCAAGCAATAAAATCATACCAGGATGGTCATAACATTAATTGCAGCGCCCCATCTGGGACGAAGATTAGGCATATTGTACAAACTTCTTTCTGCTTGTCTACATCGATTGACGTTAAACGTGGACGCTGCTAAGAGGATATGGAGCCGCTGTCATCGAAATGGAATATTTTGAAACACTCTGGAGAGCAATACAGCGCTTCATCCACCGCATTAATTGAAACATCATAAACCTTATCCAAAGTTTAATTGCACTCTTCCGACAGGAATAGATTTCCCCAGTGTCGTCATTAAGTCTCAGAAGAAACGAACAACCTTATTTAAAACTATAACTAGTTTGAAGTGGCCACAGAGGCTGCAATTTAAAATAAGGGCACGGCGAAATAGAATATGGAGATTAAGGTGAAGTATCTCTCCTATTAATCGAGACGCACTCAATCTCTAATATTTCGTTCCACATTTACTTGAAGTTATATTCCATGAGATTTTCTCCCTGGGAATACAGCACGCTTTTTGCAGAGCACGTTGAGTTTGCTAACCTGACTATGCAGAGGGCTTTTGTGCCTTAGCCGATCTGAAAGCGATAGTAGTTTGTTGACGCTGATTAAATTGGACAGAAGGTTCACCGGTATCTCTGATAAGGTCAGTGCTTGTCCTTCAAGGCTGAGCCGGTGGACTTGGAAGGAACGGCATCACTATTGATCTTCTGATTGCATTTTATAAGTAAATCGCCTACAAATGCAGCGCATTGGGAAGGGCAGGCAGCGCTGACGTCTCTGCCACCAGGAGGAGACAGCGAGCAAGCAGCGTGGCGCAAGCCATCAGGTTGAAATGAGTGGGGCACGTCTGTTTACGTAATTAAAATGTCTATTTTTGTTATAGATTAAAAGAAAGTAGCGAAAACAGCATGGGAATGATCCAGAGCCTATCGTGACCTCAAAAGGTTTTAAGATTTTCAGTTGCTTTGTATTAAGAGAGAATCAATTACAACGAAAAACTCTGTGAAATTACATCCATTTAATAAATATTTTCTGCTCCATTTTAGAATGACTCAATTTGCCAGAGGAAAAAACAACAGCAACACTCAGTCGAGTTTTGTGTGCTTGGAAGTGTTCTTGCCTCCTCTACCCAGCACTGGGGGAGACTCCTAGGCTTTTTAGGTTGTCTGGAGCGAGAGGTCTGTCATGTTAGTGGTGGGTTAATTATGTCCCAGGGGTCACTGTGTGTTCTTTTTTGCTGTTTCTCTGAAAGCTGCCCCTGCATCTTTGACAGAGGAGGGTGGCAACAATTGTCATTAAGCACATTGCTGGAGAATGGCTCTGAGGACGCACAGGTCCACATTGACTGCCTGGGAAAATAAGATTTCACCGCATTGGTGAAGGTGTGGAAAGTCGTGCATCTTTGAGCAGGCAGTATGTTTCAAGCAAAGAAGCAGAGCCAGATTGTTTCATTGTTCCATGGCAGCTGATCCATAGCTTTTTCAGTCTGCTGCAAACCCAGAAAACGTGATTTGGAGGCTGAAGTGGAGCGGGTAATTGAGTCTCTCCGAAGAATTCTCAAAGTGTTCCTGCCGGAGTGTGTGAATCAGCCCACTGTAACAGTCATTGTTTGTGAATTGTCTTTACGTTAGTCTGGGTGGCTTTCAGGGTAAGGTCACAGTGACACGCCACTAGTGTTTGGGTCTCTTTTGTGACAGCGAGAGAGAAGGCTGTGTTTTGTATATTGTGACATCATAAACACCACAGGGAATGGGTTCCATCTTCTCTCGGCTCCTTTGTCACCTTTGCTGGTCCACATCTAGATAACCTGCTCCATTTCCCTCAACCAGGGAAGATGTGGATAGCCTCATACCAGACCCCAGATGAATGCCGCCATGTTGATCCACCTAAAATATGAGAGCAGTGGGGAACAAATGTTAGTGTAATATAACTTTTTGAAAATGTATAAAAGATTTCCAGTTTCTGTTATGTGATTTTTTGCATGTCATTGAATTTATGGTTAAGTGACCGGCACTGGAAATTACAGTTCACGTGGATATGCATTAAAACAGCTTACATCCAAGTGACATTAATTCATTTATACATCATTAATTAATCTATACATTATTAATTTTTTAAATAATATTGTATATATTTTGGCATGTCAGAAATATATTTAAATGTGTTTTTTTTAAGAGCCTTTTAAACCAAGTTTATCTACTGTGTTGGCCCTCTTGCCAGGTGCCAGTCTGATACATTGCCATACTGTAGGATGTGTGCTGTAATGAAATGGAGTGGCAGGTCAGTTTTCCTTGTTCTCTGTGTGGACCGGAGGGAGAGGCCCATTTCCTGTGTATTGTTGCGGAATCATTAACTGCATTGTGGCAATCTGTCATGGAGGCATTTGTCATAACTGTGCTTTGGCAATACAGTAATGCAGCGTTTGTTCATGATACAAGAACGCAGGCTTTTAGGCTGATTAAACAGCTTTCTCTTTTTAAAGATGTTCATTATTCAACTCTGTTTAGTTTTAAAAATAAAATAATGGCTTATTCCCTCGAGGCAGTCTGTAAATCAATGTTATGGCACCAAAAAATATAATCATATTTGAGTATTCTAAATACACAGAAGGGGTTGTTGAATCTCTGTTCGGTGTTTCAGATGATAGCCAGCGGCATGTCAACGGCAATGTAAATAATTCAGGATCTCTGCATCTCTGAAGATTTCAGTCCTAACTATCTGTGCTACATATATTAAATACCATGAATGGTATAAAATTCTCTTAATTCAACTCCTAATTCATGGCTGCTGATTACAGGACAGACCTGCATCAGATCTATCGTCTCACTTTGTGCACAGTGCACTACAGTGTCACAATATGATGAATGGATTGGATGGATTCTTTAAAATATTGAGATTGAAAATTAAAACCTACGCTTTTCTGCCTAGATAAAATATGAAGCTCTTCTAGTGCACTGGATCATGTCTGATTTTTCTTCTTTTTTTTTTTTTTTAAGAAAACATTGACGTTCATTTAACCACCCGCATATGTTTTAACCATGCATTAAATGTGAAGCATGCATTTAGCTCAGTGTTAAGATACTTTTGAATCACCTGGCATTCTTCTCTGTTGCCCAATAACCACACCTGTTTTTATGCCTGTCACTGTTGGAAATAGAAATGTCCAGAAATGTTAGGGGAAATTGTATTATATTCATTATATTTATACTGTGTAGATGAGTAACTCTTGATGTGTTCAATGACTTTAAAGGATAGTTTCAGTTGAGAGAAGATAGATGCTCTACATTATTAATACTACTAAGGGACAGAGTCAGTCTAACTTAAAAAAAAAATCTACTTAAAAAAATATTTTTGTGAATTTCAATCTCCCAAAATCAACATTTTGTGTTGGTATACTTTGTATAAGTAACGTTTGCTATTTTTTGTTCATTATGAATATTTGTGATTGTGAATATTAGTTAAGCAGTTAAACAGTTCTGAGGCCAGAAAATATTCACCTCTTCACTGATTTCAAAGGCACTTTGTACTTTTACTGCAGTTTAGCTTGCAAAGAATGTACACTTTTTGTCATGTAAAAAAAAAAAAACAAAACAAACTTCGCCTCTTTACACAACAAGGCAATATTGAAGATCATATTTGTTTTGCTTGTTTGCCTTTTTTCCTGCAGCTTTATTGCTGCTCCATGAGAGGGAGCCGAGCTTCAGATGTCTGTTGTCTTTGCTCAATACCCTCCTCGAGGCTAAGCGCAGTCGTGCTTTCATCTGTAGATTTTGCCGCTTTAGTGCCCACAGTTTACGGGCAAGTAGAGCTTTGTAACTGGAAACTTTTGGTAGGATCAATACATTTAATTACCTTGTGATTAATGAATGAGAGCTGGCTGTGAAATCCAGCTATTTTGAGCTCGAAGAAGCAAAACTAATGGTGTTCTGGAATAGACCACTCTGTATAGTTGTCTATAGCTGCTGCTTGGCAGGTATTGTGGCTATATACTCCTCATTGGGCATGACTCGCATGAAATGCTTATACTGTGTGACAGTGACACAGCAAGAAATGATCAGAATATTTCATGGTTGTATTGAAAACATTTTATTTATTTAAAAGCCTTTAATGTCTGTATTTTTAAACTGCATTCTTCAATGCCAGCACAAGCATTTTGGTTGCAATACACTGACCTGTGAAGACACAAGCATATTATTTTCAAAACAAAAACAAGAGCAACTGCACAAAGGCCATACTATAATTTCAAAGGTGGATATAAATGATGATCTGGAGAATTTTTGCAATCGAAATTTGAACTGATGCAAAGATGAACCATGTCAAAGAAAGTCAAACAGCACATAATGATGAAAAAAAAAAAAAAGAAATCCATTAAGGCTAAGAGCCCCAAGCTTAATATACTTTATGTACTGAATAACAAAGGGAGGAGAAGAAAGGCAGGATGGAATGCTTTAAAATGGTGCATTCGGGCACTTTGGCAGGAGAAGAAGCCTTTGCACCCATATGCACGCAGTTCGCGCGCACACGCACAGTTAGTTATATGCTTCCCTGGGATACAGTGTCAGCACAGAGCTGAACATGGTACTGTTCCAACTGTCACCAAGTGCAGGAGATGCCAGTGCACAGAACATGTGTAGTACTTGTGTGTGCCAAGACAGGGTTTTAGTAGGGCTGGCCCTGACAAAGGAAGAGCAGCAGTTTTGCGTGTGTGTGTGTGTGTGTGTGTGTGTTCGTGTTCGCTCGCGGAAGCATAAATTACAGCGCTATTAAGGAATTTCTGCCCTTCATATTTACCTGCAGGCTGCCCAATTACTGCCGGTGAGTTCTCTTCAAAAGAGTAATGGATCGAAACTCAGGGCGGTGGATGGATGGGAGGTCACGGCCGCACTCCATCACAGGAGCTTCTCTTTCTATCTGAATAAACGCGTCACTCGGAAAGGACGGAATTTAAATTAAAATACCTGAACCAGCAACTAATGCTGGATATTGAGGAAGGAACATTTCGTCCTGTAGAAAGACATTCAAGTCACGCACGTACACATGTGTGCACACACAATTTCTTCAAGCAGACAGTGAAGCAAAATTAAAGCAAGATTGATTTTACAGTAAATCCAAATTCATGCGGCATTTTTTGAGTTATACACGTGCAATATTATTTGCTGATCCAGGGAAACTTGCGTGAACTTGTAATTATCCTATGTCTTTATTAAAATATTCAGCTCAGTGTTTATGAAAGCAATTCAGTAACCGTATGTACCTTACTCAAAGGTGAAACAGTACATTGCCCCGCCTGGGACTGAACTGTGCAAGCTCTGCTTATCAATGCAGGACCTCAACCATCATAGCACCAAATCATTTGTGTTCTCAGATTACATGAGTGATATCAATGATTTCTAATTAGTGTTCTAGAGTTCTTCTTTAATGATATTAATCAATTGGCTGAAGGGTGTTTGCTGTGATGATTTTGAGAATGCTTGGTAAGATATGCTAGTAAAGATGATGTAGCAAATGGATTTTGGTTTACGCATACATTTAGAAAATGTTAACATAATGAAACTGACATTCTGGTCCCCCATCATATCCTTGCTAGTGTGTTCATGTGTAATTTCTTCTGAGTTTGAAGAAATGGAAATAAATGTCATTTTAACCTACAATGGGTCAGGAAAGTGCAGTTTTATTTTGCCTGCTGGTGAACATTTCCAGCAAAAATCCCAAATGAAATGGTTGCTCTGACCCTTGTTTTGCAGATTTAAGCTTCTTTTTCATGAACTGACTGATAGATGCTGTTTTAGTGAAACCCCAATTCACATTATACATTTAGCAATCACTCTGGAGCCATAGCAACCACTTTACGAAAAGTATAATATAAAATATGAAACTACAGCATGAGTACAGTTTTCTCTGTGAAGAGCCTATTCTTTTTTTGGCACCCATACTCTTATTTACATTTTGTTCTTCCAGAGAAAGTTGAGGTATTTTGAATTTTGCTCTTACCCTCTCTCTCTCCCTCCCACTCTGTCCTTTTCTTTATCTCTTTCTCTTTCCCCTCCTCTTTCTTCTCTCTCTCCCTCTCCCTTCCTCCTTCTCTCTCTCTGTTCCCTCGTGTGCCTCTGCATGGCTTGACTGCTGTTCTCTTCTTCATGTTCTGAGTCTCAGGCAGTCTCTTCTGAAAGCCCCCTGTCCCTGCAGGAGCTCTCTGCTTTGAAAGAGACACAGATTCACAGATGTTGATTCTCTCTCTCTCTCCCTCCCTCTCTCTCTCTCTCTCCGATCAATAAATGAGAAGCAGGTCATTTGGTTTACATCACCTCTGGGATCAAATCTCCTGGACCTTCTTTTGAGAACAACTAGAGTCTTGCGTGTCATTATAGGACTTCAGATGATTTAATTGAAAATTTGAATGCTATGTGATTGGACGTTGATTGGCACAATGTTTGTATTTGTGTCTTGAGGAGGGAAACAGGTGGTAAGGGCAGATTTTAAGCAGAATCATGGTCTATAGATGAGAGCAGCGAGGTGTGTGAATTAGGCACTCACTTGTGTCGGTCCAAATTGACAGAGCTGTCTGGGTGAGCAGGGGGTTTGTGGAGCGTTTAAAGGAGGGAAGACTGAAGCACATTAAAGGGCATTTATTTGAAAGATAATTATAATTGCACTGCAGATTATAAAGTAATACAGCCTCCTTATTTTATTTTGTGACATAGCAGACATTTTGCAATGTCCTTATCCACTTTTACATCAGTGGGAGATTAAAGTTTGGCTTGCATGGATTATTTTAAAAATGCATTTGAAAATAAGTCAAGGAAAGAGACTGTCTTACAAGTGTGGTAGTCTTATGACTGCAGCTATTGAAGTGTTGGCCCTTTATCAAATTCCCACCATTAAACTATCCTGATAATCATCCAATCTTATTTTTATTAGCTCCTCGCTAACATGCTCGAGTTAGTTATGCAGCCATCAGACAATGAAGTGCAGTTGGCCCTGCCAGAACACTGCGGAGGAATGGATCAGACGGGCGGGCAGGTATCTGACAGCACCCGATCCACAGGCAGCAGAAACCGCGCGGCAAGGCAAAATTTTTCCCAATAAACGAATCCCAGGATGCCGCTGTGCCAAGCCGCCGCCCCCAGAGAGCTCGCATGTGGTCCTCGCTTCTGGGGAGGGGGAGAAGTAGTGGGGCAGGTAGGGAGAGATGGGTGGGAGGACGGGGGGGGGGGGGGGACGGGGGGACGGGGACGGGGACGGGGGGGTTTCAGAGAAAGAGGGAAGAGAGAGAGAGGTGGGGGGATGATAGGAGGAAGGAGCGAGGGGGAGGATGGGGGCTAGAAAAAGAAGAGGTGGGGGAGGGGAAGTTGTGGATGGGGCAGAGAGAAAGATGGGGGTTAAAAGAGCAAGGTGGTGGATGGGGGAGATGGGGGACAGATCCACACTCTGCCATCGTCGCTGTCTGCCCATTAATGGATTTGTCAATTCTTTTCCCGTCCATCTTAATGACAAGCAGGTCTCTCCCAGGAATTATGTGACTTTTTACAAATACTGCTGACATGCCTGCTTACATCTGCCTATTATCGTCTGTGGAGTATTTACATAAACCTCAGCCCCCTGGGCCCCGCCCCTCCCTGCTTCCTGTCATCCTTCAGCAGGAGACAGTTGGAGTTTGTGACAGGGGCCAAGATTGCTGAAACAACGCCTTAAATTATATGTTGACAGCAGAGCTTAGCGTTTATGGAACCTGGGTTTTTCAATTCCCAGGTTACCTTGAATTAAGTAAATGCATAAATATTACAGAACTGGATGAAAGGTAAAGGTTGCAATGCATAAGGGTGTCAGAAAGGTCACATAGTTAAGGAGATGTTTACCCTAGTAGTGGTGTTTACAACTAATTGATTTTTTTTTTTTTTAAAAAAGGACACTTGTTCTGCTTCTGTGAATCCATCCCTAGGATCAATGTTGGTAGAATTGCACTGCTGGATCAAACCTGGCTGTGATTGAAACACCCCCACCTCTCCTATAAGGCAGCCCCCCCCCCACTGCAGCCTCAGTGATGCATCGTGTGTGATTTACTGCGTCATTTTTACTGCATGTCTGCTCCGCTGTGTGCTGATCCATGAAAGCCCCATGAGTCTAAACGAGCCGCTCACTGCTAACACATGCTGTGTACACACAGCCATAGATCCACTGTAAATCACAGCACAGGCACAACAAGCCGAGTGCAGAGTGCCCATCACTCAGGCTTAACTATACATCATTGTTTTTATTTTTTTGAAACCCAGGTCTGCCAGCTGTCTCTGTTCTTTCCCTCGGTGGAAAGGTTCGAAGCGTGTGGAGAGGGAGTAGATATTTCTGTCATTCAGCAGAAAAGAGAGGGCAGCTGTGTTCTGCACAGCAAGTCCCTCTCACGCTCTCTCTCTCTCTCTGTCTCAACTCGTATTCTCTCGGTATTCCTCCGTGGGCCAGTGAGAGCACCATTTTTTCTCATGGTTCTCCTGCTTATGTGGGTGAGATCAGCAACACTAGAACACCATGGAAACTCTTGAATGTCAGGGGACCAATTCTGGAGATCAATGGTGTAAAATTTGCTCCTGGATTCCATTCTAATGCGGTAGTGGGTTAGTTCACTAAGGACTTTTACATAAATAACCTGCTTACTCCAAACAAATTTTGGCAGGTTATAAAAACCTGTGAAAAAGAATAATAATTTTATGCTAGACTCCTGAGTAAAGCTACGGCAGAGGTCTGCAATAGAGGTGGATATTTTTGAATGAAATGAGGGTGATGTGATGCTTAAGAAGCTTGGCCTTTCGCTTGTGTTGCAAGTTTGATTTTCTGGTGTTTTGCCCTTGGCAAGGAGCTTGACATGAATTAATTCAGTAAATTTCTAGCTGTCAGATAACACTATATTCATGTTTTGATAAAGCTAGGCCTGTAGCTTTGTACAAACAATGCAATGCAATCTGTAATTCTGAGTAGCGCAGCAGGCGTCTGTGACAGTGTGCTTTTTTCCATTAGCATAGGATACTTTGACAGTGCTATTTTGTTGTTTGAAAATACATTCTGCATACCAGACTGCTGGCTGATACCATACTCGCCACACATGAGACTGAATCGCGTGTGGTTCTTCATTCACAAGGGTACACACGTTCCCCCCAAAATATATCCATCTCCAGTCCTGGACACTCAGCAAAGTGATGATGGGGGTGGGGTTCCTGGTCACTGAATGAGGTAGACCCCCCACCCGCTGCCACCTGTCACTCCCATTGATGGATCCGTCGGTTATCGGTGAATTGTTCTCTCACAGCCCAGACTAAAGCCCATTCGCTTATTCAGCAGCCGGGCCACGGCCCTGCGATCAATACCAGGCAGTCAGAATCGTAAATTAAACGCAGTTTGAGGTTTGAGTTGCACCTGGGATGGGGGGGTTGTTGGCGGGGAGGGGTAATGAATAATACATCAGACACCGCCCAAACATTTTGTGACGTGTGTGTGCCGAGCAGATACTGCGTGGACACAATGTACAGTTGGCATTATTGCAGACAGAGGAGAGAGCAGCTAGCCAGCTGATTGGTGGAAAAGAGGACAGAGCAACGGAAAAGCGGCCCATCTCTGGAGGTCACCGCGCCGGGCCGTGACACTGAACCCTCCGAGTCACGGCCAGAAGCACCGAGATCAGCAGCCAGAAAGTGGGGCAGACCTTCCCGTGGAGTGGTGGGGATCATAAATCTATCTCACGTTCGGCGCATGTGAGTCGGCAGGAAATATTTATCGCGCCTCCGTTATCTGCTGCCGTTTGAAATATATTTGCTGCATGTGCAAATCGCAGGCCAGGTAACAAGTGAAATAAAGCGGTACATTTGTCACACACTGACTGTGTTACACCCGCAGGCTGAATGCTTTTTATCTCAACTGAATTGTCTATGTATTTGTTTCTTTCATTTTTCTTCCATATTGGGTTTTACATAATAATATTATTTATTTGATTAAATTCATTTTTTCAGTCTGAGAGGAATGGCACTGATATGGAATACAGTACAGCATTAGTGGTAAATGGGTCAATACGAAATGATGAATCTTAATTGAAATAAAAGGATTCGATTTTTTTGTTCTTACATTCTCTCTTGTTAATTTACATAGTCTATTCCATCAGTGCTGATATTTATATTGCTTGGTTTAAAGTGGCTGTTTATATTTCACTGACAGTCAGGCATGTTAATTAATAGCACTAGGGCTGTAACAGTGTTGTAAGAGACAGTGTATTACTGATTTGCACGTTAGTCTCTGTACAGTGATTCGTAATGGTTAGTGAGAAGTACAGGATAGGCTGTGAAATTAATTTCAGCTGATAATTATGCTGAACCTGTTTTACCTTTAAACTGGTAATAGTTCTGAAACTATTTTTCATGATTAATGAGCATTCCATTTTTAGCAGGATTCATTTAACAAGAGATGATTCCTATTTCCTTAGTTATGTCTAATTTGATAAAATTACTGTTAGGTGCTTCACATTAAATTATTAAAATTGTAACAGAGGCTTCAGATATCATTTTACAAATTTATACCCAGTTTCTGTTTTCCTTTGGCTGCGGTTTTAATTGAAACTATTGGATGTGAAGCACACGTGAGCAGGCTACTCGCATGAAGTGTAGTCCAGTAAAAAATGAATCTGATGACAGCAGGGGAACTGTACTTAAAATGGCAACTAGCTTCCTGGTTTTGCAAAACCATCAGGATCAGGGTCAGAATCATTATCAGGTTAAAGGGAAGGTCTTCACCCTGATGGTTGATGGTGATGGACAGAGTTACTTGTGTGGAATGTGGCTCTGTGCCAGATGTGGGGAAAGGTGAGTGGCTGCCCCTGCTGGTCAGTCAGGTTACTGCATCTTGTCCTGATGGCTAGTAACGTGTAGCAGCACAGCGAGAATGCTAGGACAGGGGAGCCTAACCCAACCCACTATGTGTCACACTGCTGCTTGGGTCACTGCAGCAGGTGGATACAGTAAGCACAGTGCATGTCTTAGGCTGGGGGGCTTGAGGTGATGGGGGCGTATTTCCCCATGTCTTTGGCCTTGAACTTGGTTAGGTGAACACAGTACATGCTTGATTGGGTATGAGCACTTTGAGCAGATGGATCTTGTTTTTAACATACCAGTGGTATTATGGGAGAGCAGGCGAAGACAGAGTTTCTGAGCATAGAGTGGGCATGTATTTTTAATTAGGACAGGTAGGTAGGAGGCGGGGTGGAAGCAGACTTTGTTTGGGGAGGGTGCAGTTAGTGTTTGTATGGGGCTCTCCTCTTCTCAGAGGACTTTTGGCATCAAGGACGGGTCACTTGTGAAATGACACTTGGCGGAGGCTGTCAAGGCTGGCAGAATTTATTCTAGCGGTTAATGGTGGTGACTAATCATTCTCTACTCAGGCCCTGATAGGGGATTGTGGGAGGTTAATTAGCTGCAGGAGGGCATAAATCAGTCCTGGGGGGTTGCTTTCTGAAATGGGGGTTGGTGGGGTAAAGGCTGAGGAAAGCTGCTCTGAGTCGACTGTGTCACCGCCTGTTTCATATTTTGTTCTTGTACCCAAATGGTTCAGTTTTGGTTTGAGTTCCGTACATGACTAAATAACTAAAGTCCAACTTTTGAAGAAAATATTCGTAAGTGTAAGGAAGTGTGTGGCGTTTATTTATCTATATTTAATATTTTTTATACATCTTTGTCATTTCTAATCAAACCAGTGAGCAAAGCACCTGACTGCTAATAAATAACTACACTACAATTTCTAATGCTATGTAGGCCTTTCAAACAAGCTGTAATATGGTGCCAGATTTATCAGGTGGGAGGGGTTGGGTTTTTTTGATTGAATAGTACTTTCAATTAAGATGACTTGATGATTTTGATTTTAATTTCAGCGTGATCACTCACCTTTCCATATTTGCTTCTGCTTGTGTGCCACACTCCTCTGAAGTGACGTGGTTGAGTTCTTAAGGAACACCAAGGAGTCGTTGTTCTTCACTTGTGTTGTACTCTATCTCACTTGTAAGTCGACAAATGAATAAATGTAAATGAGTCCCCATTTCAACCAACATCCCTTGAAATGATATAGAAAGCCAAGGATATAACAAGAAAAATATTGAAGACAACGTGTGAAAAAATCCATGCCATCTTAAGCGAAGCTGGCCACTATTTGGCATTTGGGCCTAATTAATAAGACTTCCCCCTGAAGGCTGTGATCACACGGGCTGCTTGGATGTTGTACGGCAGTTAATAAATCCTACCATTTTTCTCCACATATTGCTTTTACCTCTCTGCTTTGTGTGGGGATGAGCCATCTCCGGTTCACCACCATACATTCCCTCTGACCCTCAGTAAATGAAGGCACAGCAAGGCTGCTGAAGTGATTTGTGGAAGTGTGAAGTTATCGGGGTGTAAAATTGCCCTGATGGCCCTGCTGTTCATTTGGAGTCTCTGTCTTCTTCTGCTCTGAGTCCTGTTGCTCGTTCTGTTTCTCTGAACTCTGCTCACCCAGTCTGGCTCTGCTCAATGCTGCACTGGGGAGGCTGGCGCTCTGAGATCAACAGCATTTCATACATGTGCATGCGTGTGCGTGTGTGTGTCTGTGTGTGTGTGTGTGTGAGTGTGCGCATGCGCATGCATGATGTATGTGTGCACATCTGTGTGTGTAAGCATGGTATACATGGTGTGCATGCTTGGTGTGGAGGACAGTTCTCAGTGTTAATTGCTCAATGTATAGTGGACGATGGTTGGTATAATGTGTGTGAGGAACTCCCCCTGATCCCTACCCTGTCATTACACTGACACCCACAGAGCGAATAATTATTTGGGTGTTTTTGGGACCATTTGGCAGCCAACAGCCAGTGGGTATGGGACCAGAGAGGGCATGGCCTGAAGCAAGGGAAGGATAGTATTACATGTGAGGTATGTCATTACAGACCAACAGTACCAAGTGATCCTGTTTTATCATATCCCAATCAGATAGAGTCACGCCCTTGCAACATGGCAACATTGAGTGTCCAGCTCTTTCCTGTTCATGCCCTTTTGCCAGCTGGTTTCCTCAGTCATTTTCCTTCTTGGCTTCCATTCAGGCACTTCAAAACTGATTGAGGAGACTCACCAGGCCTTTCATGCTTCAATTAAACAAATAAGAAAAATCTAATTTAAAAAGTTGCTTAGTAACAGAAGTGTCTGCAGGCTATTTGTCAGAGCTGTCAATAGGGGGCTCTGTGACTCAGAAGGACACATTCTGTTGCCATTGTTACCTCATTTTTTCCTCAGAGTAGTCATGTCTGTCATAATACTTGGGGCACATATATATTGAGAGGTTGTCCTGTTTAAGATCCACTAAGCTTTGTTTCATTTAGATATTTAGAATTGAACATTTCTGTGAAAGGTGTGTGAGGATTTGCTTCTGTGTGTGTATATAAGTATCTACCTCCACGGCCTTCCACACTGTCCTGCCCCTGTTTACAGCATGTCCCCACAGGCGACACCCACTCTTCTCTCTGAAAAGCTTTTAACTCCGCTCGCCTGCTTTCAAAGAGAAACAAAGACGGCGTCGTTCCCGGGCTAGTTTCGGCGGAAGTCCCCCGTCTAAAAGCGGCCGGCGGCCCATGGTTCCTCCGAGTGGACGGGATGCGTTGTGACAAGTGGTGCGAAGGGGTTTTGTTGAATGAAATGAATAGAGAGGTAACAAGCCGCCCCAACCCCCACCGCTGCCGTTTGGTCCTCGTAAGGGCAGCAGAGATGAGAAATGCGTTTGAGATGAGCGCTGATCGCCATTGTGATGGCTTTGGTAGATAGTGCAGCGGTGTGCGGTGATTTATGATGGCGGTCCACTGCATGAATAAACTATGCGCACGAGTATTAAGTGAAGGTCCTGCTTGATGACCGAGAGCATTTTCCTGATATCCTCTCTTCTCTAGAGTGAGCGCCACTCATCCCAGGACGGTGTCACAGCACAGGCCTGATTTGGGCTTCTGACGCTGTTGCTTGGTGTTTCACGCTTTTTATGTGTTCAAGTGTTGTGCCTGGAAGCGGGTTTAATTAAAACTAACACTCCAAGACTCCAGGGATGTTGAGGAAAAGCTATTTTATAATTCTGACAAGCTGTGAGCTCATATTTCAGCTGACTAATCTCAGGATAAATCAATGATGAATACTAAATTATACTGCCAAAGGGTACACTTTACACCAAGAACCGAGTATTTTTTTTGGATGTTTTGCACTAGTAGAATGTCCTCCAGTGATTGGCTGAATGTATTTTGTGCAGTGCAATGAAAGCTTTGCTTGGATGTAGCAACAACTCCTCGGTGTGAGCACCTCTCCTTCCCATTGAAAATTATGAGGAGCCTGGTGAATTTGGATGCAGTGTTCATTTACTTATGGAGGTCAATTGCGATAGCACTGGGTGTTGAAGTCAAGGATACATAGGTAGGTTAGCCAGATAAGTGAGCAGTGATAAGTTATAATATTATGTTTTATTCATGCAGTACTTTTCGCATACCCAGGGTGGCGTATATAAACATAATCCATCAAAGCGGGCAACAATTAAAAAAGAGAAAGGACCAAACATACTATACAAATTAGAGTAAAAACTGAAAATGACACAAAAATGAAAGATTAGGTCTAAAATGAAGTAGAAGATTACCACAAGAAACATAAGGACAGCAATTGATGAGCTGCAGTAAAAAATGAAGATTAACTCTTCAAAGCTGCTTTAAAAGAAATGTTTTAAGACATGAACACTTCTTCTAAATTTATGGAAACTGTTATCTGCTATCATCCCCTCACAATTAGGAACAGACAGTGCTGTTTTTATGGAGATGGATTTGTGAATAGCTGTGGAACTTCTGTCATGAAAAAATATTGATTGTCGTACTTGTGAACCAATCATATTACACCAGGGGTACTATATGCTACATGTGCGGTGTAATCATTTGTTGAAATCCATTTTCATGTGATTCAACCCTTAATGACACTGCAATGTCACTGCAATTGTCGTTGCCACCTGGGAGTACAGGTGTGTTTCAGTCATCCGACAGTTTGAATGTATAAGGCAAAGGTATCGTTATGCCTTTGTATCTAATAATTGGATCATTCAATTTAATACTGCACTACCCCTCCATAGCCAATGACGGTGGATTAAAGTCTGCCGTGTGGGTTGAGTTATATTATGGTAATAATGATCAAACTTTGTGTCTGCAGCATCTATCAGGAGGGATAGGCATTTGCATGATTTTTAATTGGATTTAATTAGATGTCATTTACTGCCCAAAGCTGAATCAAGATGCATCGGCCATTTGTTCTCACAAACAAGTTCTCATGGTGGGATATTCCTGGGGAGTAAACTCTCTGCTCAAACCCTCTTTCCATTTCAAATGAAGTCTACATATAAATAAATTAACCTGTGCCCATGAAAAGAAATGGGTGAAATAAGTAAGCACATGGAAGAAGGCTATAATGGACTTCTTGACACCCAGCCGTCACTCACAAAATGATTGAGTTGGTGCTGATGAAAGGGAAGCTTTGGGGCGTGGGTCCAGAGTCTGGGGGGTGAGAAATGGTGGAGGGGGGGGTAGCAGGGTGGGGGTTCAGAGTACTCATGTGTTGACTGTAACCAGCTCAGGCTCACACTTCGAAAGCACACAACAGCATCCAGAGGGCAGAAACAAGCTGAGGAGCTTCGGCAAACAGCTGCGAATCGATCTGCGTATTCTGTTATTACTTGTGCTGGCTGTGTGCCAGGGCATTGGGATATTCTTCTCTGCTGTAATAACCAGCCAATATTAAATCCGCTTCATTACAGAGCGCCTGTGCGCACAGGATACAACCAATCAATCAAAATTCGTTTATTGCAGCACATTCTTACAATTGCATTGTCACAAAGTGCTGGACGGAGTACAGAGGGACCAGAGTGAATTAAAAACAGAATAACCTCAGACCAGCTGTGGAGAAACTTGAAGAATTATTCCTTAACCCCAGGAAAAAGCAGGTAGGAAACACTCCCGAAAAACAGTGGAAAAGTTATGTGTTATATGCCTTTTAGAGTTGTTTGTGGATTTACATGTATTCCAAAAATTTTGTTTTGGAAATATTTTGTTGTCCATGGCTGACACTTGTCTGCACCTGCTTCAAAAATGTCTTGGCACAAATGTGGTACATACACAGAGGAATCAGGGGTGGAACATTAGAATTCTTCAGAGCTGCCTCTTCTAAATCCCATAAACAATGACTCATAATTTGACTGTGTAAGGTGGACCCAACGGTTTTCCCACTATTATTGGCAATTTTGAAAATATACACACTTGGAAACCCTTTTGGGTGAAGATTAGGCCCGTGCCGTCATTCTGGATTCAGGAATAATAAAAATGGAAAAATCTGAATCATAAAAAGACACATCACATTGTAGGTTTCGGTAAAACGCTACTCTCTCTGGAGGGAATCAATTTTCAGTTTGTGAAGCAAAGTTGTGAATCAATCAAACAATCAACTGATTGATCGATTGACCAACCAACCCATCATTCAACCCATCGGCTAATCAAATCTGTCCAGTTGCATTGTATTCGGTGAGGTGGAGTGTGTGTGGTGTGAGGGCGGGGCCTCTGGCATGGCAGGAGCAAAGGAGCTGCAGTGCTGTGCTCCAGTCCTGATCCTGCGTGTGCTGGTTTTCATTCCAGCTGAGCTTTTCCTCAGTTACATTTTACTAAGCTGTTGATTGAAAGCTGGCCTTGATTTGACATCACTCAGCAGCTATTACAGTTATGGGCTGTTGGAAGTGTGTTTTTAACAGGGACACAAGTAAGGAATGTTTCTGTTCATCTGAGTCTCTTAAATTAGTAAATACAGACAGTTATTCAGCTTTATCAATGAAGGAAGAATTATTATTTGTTCAGTGAGCTTAGAATTGTTCAGGAATGTTCAGGAGCTTAGAATTCAGCTCGATCCACAAGGAGTGGATATTAGCAATATGTTGAATAAACAGCGTCATTGAAACAAAAAAAGACACCCCAGCTCCAGTTCTTTTACTGTAGATTGAAGGGTGATTGAATGTAGAGATGTCAAATGTAGATCGATATTCACTTAACAGCTTTATCAAACCCAACTAACTGAGAGCTCAGCTGGAAGAGAATGCACCCTCAGGGCCAGGGGTGGGAAGCACTGACACAAGAACCATTTCTGCATCTGAAGGGACAGGCTTATGCATTATGTATTCGCACTGATGATGAAAGGCAACGTTTTTTTTTTTTTTTGTTGTTGTTGCAGTGTTTTTTTTTTTGCTTTATCCCGATGCAAAACAACACTTTGGCCGTGAAGCAGAGAGCCGTGGGATTGACCTGGTGTCACCAGTGGGAGTAATTACGGCCATTTTAACCAGACTCACTGTATGGCAACATTTTGTTTGTGGCAACACTGCCATTGTCATTGTGATGATGGTCGTCATCGATATTATCTGCAGGGCACAGAAAGTCTTTAGACACTGTCGAGCACCCACGTGCGGCACTAAGTGAGTGAGTACAGTAAGCGATAATGAAATCAAACATCATTAAGATCTATGCTGTTTTTACCCCTGCAAGGCTGTAGGGGACAAGTTACTGTATTTTTTTTTACTGCTGGACTTTGGGGGGGGGGGCAGATACTGTGTATTTCTACCCCAGTGAAGCAGTGGGAAGGCATGGGGGGCTGTGGATGTGTGTGTGTGGGGGGGGGGGGGGGGGGGGTTGGTTAACCTAACAGAGCCATATGTGGATAAGTATGACTGTTTATATAGTGTGGATAAGTAAGACTGTTTATATAATGTGGATAAGTATGACTGTTTATATAGTTTGAAACTTTATCAGTGGAGGTTGTTTCCATTTTTCTTCATTTTTTTTTTCCTTTATGTAATTCACTCCATTGCTTATGAAATCTGTTACATTTTATGTTTCAGAATGTCCCCAATTAAATCTCCTTCAGTGTAATTGCCCTGCAGCACTTGTTGGCTTCCTCTGCACAGATCTAAACGTGTAACACTTAAAATAACACTTTTTGTTTCTGTCTTCTGAAGTGTTGGGAACCTTGCTGTGCTATGAACACACTAGATAAATCTGCAAAGCGGGGACAAGCTGAGCCTTTATGTGCAAGTCATGAGGACCAAGCTGCTCGTCTAGCTTGATTATTTCACTTTTGGTGTTGGTGTGTGTGTGTGTGTGTGCGTGCGTGCGTGTGTGCGTGTGTGTGTGTGTGTGTGTGTGTGTGTGTGTGTGTGTGTGTGTGTGCAATTGTCTGTTTATGTGATCATAGCTTTGACTGTGTGTCTAGGTTTGTTTACTCACTGTAGCTCTCTGCCTTTGTCTCACACAGAACTCCTGGACCCTCTCCACATACCTGTCCATCTGGAATCCAGAGTGGGTCTGTCTGGGGAGGGAGGGGGTCTCCAGTTTGGGCCCTCCCACTGTCTTACTCTAATCAGCTGAGACTGGCAAAGACCACCTGTGGACTCAAGAAGAGGTGAGAAATGGCCCGGCAACTCCACCTCTCTTTGATCCGCACTGTCCGGTGTTTTAACGCTTTGAACGATATGTTTATTTCTCTTCAATAACGCCACTTGGTATCAAAATCACTGTACTCATGAACCAGTGTATTGCTCTAAGAGCTGGTCCAAAGTGATGCAATGATAAAAGCCTCATATCTTCACTATCATGCCACTGTGGCTCGTTAAAAAGAGACTAGAATAGAATTAGGGAACACTGATGTCTGTTGGGATCTTCTGGAACTTCAAATAGATTCCGTTAAGGATCCATTTTTCTTAATACTGATCATTAATCATATATGAGCATTTAGATCAATCAGAAATCAATGTGAAAGGACAGATCAGCACCTCCCACACAGCACAGTGTTTTAAGTTCTGTGAATAAGTAGAATTTCTTAAGGTTCAACAGGTAATGAAATTATTAATCACTTTATTATAACAAGCTGAGTCTTTATAATGAACTTTTATTTTTGAAGGATGTCAGTTTTTAGGCTGACTTACCCATTAGACATTTATCTAAGCCCAAGGATAAGAGGAGCCATTCTGCTGCTCTGTCTGAATGCAGCTGTGATAAAGTTTCCTGGAGTACGGGACTTAAGAACTAAGTTGATTTTTCCTTTTGATGCCTTTGTTCACTTCACATAAAGGGAACCCTGATGAGGCATGGAGGATGTATTGTATATAGATCTGTCAAGTAATCATCCTGTTAGACAAGTGAACACAGACTTAACCTCAAACCTTGATAGATGAACTGGGTTTTACTGGAATCAATAGTGACAAGGTGACTTCCACCTTTTCGCAGATTGTATTATGTCACATTACTGATTTGCTTAGCCAGGCACTGTTATGCAACGCATGTTGGTGTGTCATCCATTTGTCCAGCTGGATGTTTACCAAAGCAGTTTAGGTGATGTTCTCTTGCTCAAGGGTACAACAGAAGTGTTGCATCCAGGATTCAGACCTGAAACCTTTGCCATACTACAGGCCCTATAAGGACACACTCTTATTTTGGGTGCCTGTGAGTCACCCGGGTGCCATTGGGGAGATGCACCTATTCTCCGTCCAGCATCTGCTCTTGTGGTGTACTGTGGGACTTTTAGTGTGCAAACTAGCTGTTGGCTGCATGTGAGTGTATCAGAGGATTGTACAAGTGCAGTGGTTGCTGCAGGTAAGCCTAATCTGTATAGCTGGTGCATGCTTTAAAAAATGGAAGAGGGAGTAAAAAAGGCTTAATTAGAGATGGAATACTACAGGAAAAGAGTATGATTAGTTCAGATCAGTGAATCACTTCTAAATGAGGTAGCTCCACCCAATTTGGGGTTCATGAAACCCTGTTCCCCCACCTCTACATCAGAGTGTTTCATCACTGTGGCCAAAGACACCTGGTATGTGTGTCAGTCATTAGGGACATTCTCACCCAAGTGCCTTGCGTATTCACCAGGAACTTGTTCGCCAGGGTGATTTGGCTGCCAGTGTCACATCCCCAGCAACCCTGGCTGCTTCAGCTTCAAGCTCTCGTGACGTGGTGCACTGCCCAGCCATTCAGCTCTTTCCCGCAAATGAGAATCCACCCATTTCGCTCCAATTAGCGTATCTATTGCATGTCGTTCCGCCCCTCTTGGTAATTTGTGGGCTCTGAGGCCTCATGTGCTTTCCGTCTGTTGCCACGGTGTTTATTCGTCATACGCGTGAGTTCTGTCAGCTGTCAGGAACCCAGGGAAATGACCTGGCAAATTAAAAGCTCGACCCCCTGAAGTCTGCTGCAGCCAATCTTCTCCTTAAACGTCTCTCTCTCTCTTTTCGCTTCTTTGACTGCCAGGATGACAAGCACAGCTTTCCCAGAAGGCAGCGGTGTGTGGAGGTTCTTGTTCCAGCTTCTTCACCTGTGTATTGATTGATTTAATTACCTCACTATTTTTACTACATTAGATTTCCACCGTGGAAATACAACTTTTGATAAGCATTGGACAAAAAATTGAACTGGTGAGCTGACACAAAACAATCTAAAAATTTGTATTCGATGTTGGAACAGAAAAAAAGACAGTGTGAAACCTGATGGACTTTATCTCCATTCCTTCGAATAAGTGACAGCATAAGGTCTAGTCCCTTATGATAAGGTCATAATCTCTTTCTCATTCTCTCGCTATCTCCACAGGGTGAGATGGGGTCTGGCTGGGGTACCCTGGGGATCCTGGTGCTAATGGCAGTTTTGGGGTTTGCTCCTGGCACACGATCCCTCAACCCAGACGACCCCAACGTGTGCAGTCACTGGGAGAGGTGAGCCAAAACGTGTACCCCACCTCTCTCACCTCCCACCATCAGGAGGAGACCAAGAGGAGGAAGCAGAGGTTAGGATACGGAGTGAACATGCAGGCAGATCAAGGTGCTCCTGACTGAATCCATCACAGCCACTGTGTTGCTGAAATAATTACACCGTATTGCATTTGAGGATGACGGTTGTGAAAAATGTGCAACAGTAATTGCTTTCCGCTCTCGCTGAAGGCAGGAGAGGACTCAGATGATATGTGGCGCGAGTATCAGCCCACTGGAGAGAGCTAAGGGTAGGCCCTCTGAAGGGGCGTCACCTTGGCAGCTCAAAAACAAGTTCCCCCTGTGAGAAACTTTAGTCTCGGACACTGTCAAGAGGCCACGAGGTCAGGAGGCAGAACGTGTCCGACATGAAGAGTGTGATCTCTGTGGATCGTGACAGGCGGCTCATTGCTGGTCCTCTCTTGGGGAGAGACTGATCCTGATCCTGGATCAGCCAACTGTGACACTACAAGTACTCTGTAAACAGGTCACCCTGCTTAAAATTGACATTCCAAGAGATGTGCCTTTTCCTTCACGGTTATCAGATTGTGCTCGCGTGACAAATGTTTCTGCCTGGTGAGATAAAGCAGGAAGTCTGTGGCACAGAACAAGTCACTGCGTTGAGCGGGAGCGGACATGCCCACAACACCTCTCCCCTCATGAGGTGTAAATAACCTCTGCTGTAAGAGCTCCCGTCTGCCTCGCCCACATCTCCTTACAAATTCACCAGTTCATCCTCTGTCTCTTGATCTCAGTTTCCGATGCTAAAAGCGGTGTGGAGAGATACTCACCCCAGCCTGAGGTAGCCCCTAGTGTGGCATCAGCCAGCCTGCAGCCTGTTTTCACTAAGAGTTTTATTATGTCTGTAGAATTTTATCTATATCTATGTGCTGGCTTCTTTGCTTGGCAGACACCCCAGTGTGAGAATCTGACTTACAGTTTTACACAAATTATGCAAAGTTTATATAGCTGGATATTTCCTGGAGCGATTCAAGTAGAGCATCTTTCTCAGAGGTACTGGGGCAGTTTCCAATTTGGGTACTGAACCTGCGATCCTCTGGTTGGCCTGCGGCCTCTACACTCTGCACTCCTTCTATAGTTCTATATATTAGCCTGGTCTGACACCATCATGTTGCTCAGTTATGTTCTGTTCTGCTGGAAGTTATTGTGGATAAGAGTGTCTGCTAAATGCATGTAATGTAATGTAGTAGTACACCACTACCTGTTTCTGAAGTGAACCCCCTGCCTGTTTTTCTTCCAGCTATGCAGTGACCGTGCAGGAGTCTTATGCTCACCCCTTCGATCAGATCTACTACACCAGGTGCACAGACATCCTCAACTGGTTCAAATGCACCAGACACAGGTGGGTACCAACCCCGCGCTGCATGATTCTCGAGTCCCATCTCCACATCACCACGGCAATAAAAAAGCCTTCGCTCCACTCCACCCATAAAACCATCAACTGAGGAAAAAGTGACATCACGGACAAAAGCTATATCTGTCTTTATGGCCTGGCACTGGCGCTGGCGCGGGTGCGTTTAGCGGTTTGTCTGCTTCTTACGGATGCCTGACTGCCAGCTGACTCTGAATCAGCGTTAATGGCTGCATTAGCGTTTACAGTCGACACTTCGGATGAAACGATGAGTCACTACAGCACTAAACACGGCTTGCCCTTCAGTAACAAAATCCTCTTTTCCCCACTTCTGTTTGCGCTTCTTTCGCCCTTCAGATTTAAAGAGCAGCGTTAATATGTTTTAAGTTAATTGTGGGAGCGGACAGATTTAGGGTTGAATTGTAGAGCGGCTGCCTGCAGGGGGAGTCGGCTCTGTGTGAGAGTAGGCTGCCCTGCTTGCCCCTCCTCCTTGGCTCCCCCTGCTGGCTGGGAGGGGTTATCACAGAAGTGAGACAAGATCATACCAGCACTGGTAATGAGTCTAGGTATGAATGAGGGAACTCTCTCCCTAGGGGAAGTGGAGAGAGAGAGGGAGAATCTTTGGATCCATAAATCCATGAAAGAGAGGGGGGAAGAGAGAGAGAGGGGGGGGGGAAGAGTGAGAGAACCTCAGATGACTTCCATCATGTTAATAAAACTATCTTGAATCCTTAAATTTATAAATGATTGAGAGAGGGGGAGGGAGGGAGATATCTCTGTTCAGACGGAGAGTTGAGAAACCTTTCATTTTAGGTGTTATATTCATTGTGTTCTTGCTTTATTCCTTTTGTCTCCTCCATTGCTGTCAGGTACCCAGTGAAGCAGCCCAGGCAGTTAACACTGATAATTCAGCACCTGCCTTCAGGGCAGGGCACCCACAGTCTCCAGTCATGGCACCTCTTTATCACTGTGTGTCTCTGTTCCAGGATCAGTTATGAAAAGGACAGAGGAGAAAGCCGGCTCTTTACCTCTGTGTTTTTCTGTTCCAGGATCAGTTATAAGACTGCATACCGGCGGGGAGTGAGGACCATGTACAGGCGGCGCTCGCAGTGTTGCCCTGGTTACATAGAGAGCGGAGACCTGTGTGTCCGTAAGTGCCTTCCCCTCAAAGTCCCACACTACCCCTTACACACGTATCAAACTCTCAGATAACACACAGATACTCAAATAAAGCATACACACAATCTTCCCGGCCCATGTAACTTTCTGTAGGATTAAAAATGGTCTCCTGCATTGGACTGGATTCCTACCCCGCTCTTCCATTCCTTCCCAGAGGGCTCACTCATCTTTTTCTCTTTTCATAATTAATATTATTATTAATATTTCTTAGCACTGTGTTATCTCCACTGGTTATTTAGGATGCAGTTTCATGTCCTTCTCTCTTGGCAGATAATCAGTTAGGTCAGAGCCAGTTTAAACAGGCCCTGACAATTTACCAAAAAAATTGGAAAAAAAAATGAAACGGCACGAAAGAAAGCCGGAGAAAAGAAATGCACCTCTAAGTATGCTGTCTCCACTGTGCTGGTTCGGTTTCAGACTGTGATGCTTTTCGTGGAGCTGCTTTATTCATCCACTGGCAGCAGTGTTTATTCTTAATTCTCTCCAGTCATGGGGGTAGGTTTTCATCGAACAATGCAGAGCCCGTTGTGTCCCTGACCTGTGTAATGGGGGGTGATTGAGCCCCTGCACGCTCTGTGCTTGTGGAGTGCCTTACTGCTGGTTATCTGACGATTCTCCAAAGTGCCATCTTAAAAGGTTTGATGCTGCCACCCTTTCTTAACCAGCTGAGGTAACGGTGTGGTCTTACGAAGCACATAGGAGTTCCGGAACGCACTGGAGAGAAATTCTAAACTGCCATTGTGGTGTGGTGGTGTAGCCCCGCCTCCTTTCTGCTGGAGCTGTGATGTGTCAATAATGTTCACGGGCTGAAAGAAGAGGCATCACGATCTGACCGTGAGGGAGTAAAATCTGACCCTTTTCTAATAATGATTTTTGAAAAGTACACACAGAAATCCCCTTAATCAGAAAGTCCTCTTATACGCGTGTATAAATGGGGTTTGGTTTTCTTTCTTGTGAAATGTGTGTGTGTGTGTGTTGACAGTCCTGTTTTGCTTACATTATCATTATTTTCCAAGATTAATATTTACATTTGCATATTACCCATTTGTACAGCTGAGTCTTTACTGAGGTCATGCACACTAAGTGGAAATTCAGCACAATAAATAATTGCATGCATATCCTTAAAGTTGTGGTAAGTTTGTGCAGGACTGTTTTGTTTTTTTGCACATACAATCAACATGGAGAATGTTTCCCTCTAGGAATCTTCATCAATATAATTTGCACATCCAAAAAACACACCTGAGAACATCAGAGATTCAAACCTGTAAACTTCTTCTTTCAGTCACAGCTTACTACATTCTCCTCCATACAAATAACAGTCAATAACAGTCAAATAATAGTCAAATAATCATTTAATTCAAGAACATACTGTACAGAAGCCATTCTCCAGAAACTGGTCAATTACAAACCAACAATGTCCATTGACAAATTATTTTTTTTCTTTTTATCTTTTTAGCACCAACCAAATAAAATATTGTTGTATTGATGTAGCATCTGTTTCCATCCCAGATCCGTCTTTTTCCAGTAAAATATAGTTCCTTGAATGGAGAGAGGAAAGGAAAACAGAGACGACAGAGATTAAATGAAAAACAAATCCGAAGACAAATGTAAGCTGTAGGGGTTCAGTCACCGTTTCATCTTTCTAAATGCTGGTGTCTCCTTTACTCAAGTCCTGGTTTAAAGAAATCAATTACACACCCCAGATGGTCCATTCTGAGAGACAGGCTTGGTTTCCCCTCCTTAAAAGAAATTGAGTGAGGAGATTGCTCCGAGGCGTGTTGAGCAGGCCATTGTGTTTTTTTGTGTTCCAGCACTGGTTGTAAACAACTTTATTAAGGGCTCCTGCACTACTGGCAACCCCCGGAGGCCCGAGAAGACAAACAAACAGCTCCTGACTTTATTGTGGAGAGCTATCTGTGACCCGATGTGCAGCGGGCCAGCTCTCCAGCGCCGCGACCATTCTCTCTTAATGATAAGTGCGTCAGGCCGGTATTTTACTGTGCCATAGTCTTAAGGACAGGGCAATTGAAAGGTTCCCTTCCGATGAGGGGGAGAGGGGGGTGGGGGGGGGGCAGCTTCTAATTTCCTAAATGGTGCCCCCCACCCCCACCTCTTTATGTCTGTGAGGGAGAAAAGCTTAATTCACAGTGGCCTTTTCCGTATTCTATTTGTCATGCCACAGACTGGGGTTTGCAGTCTGTCTTGCAGGAGCAGGGCTGATCTGCACCATGCACTCGCTCTTCTCCAGCAAAAATCCCCTTAACGTACCGTCAACAACGCAAGCGTTAGCGGCGGTAATGAGCTGGAGGCAGGGCCACTGTGTCGAACCAGTAAATCACCCCACAATCGGAGCCGGCTGGATTGCGCACTGGCTGCGCAAGTAAAACGTTAGAGGGTATAAAACAAGTGAGAAGGACCATATACTTTAGCCGTTGTTTAAGATCAGGTAAGTAAGATAAATGGTCTTGTTAAGGAACCATTTAAAGAAGCACATGTTGAGTCAGCTCTGCTAATATAATTGTTGTTCCTAGGACAGGGATTGTCCACATAAAAAAAGACTGCTGGCACTTTTAAATGAAGAATTTAGTTAAAGAGGCCTCATGGTGTGCAGTTTGGGCTGTTGTACAGATGAGGGAGGGCTCATTCATCAGAGATTACATCACATGAGTACTGAAGAAGCTGAAGTGAAAGTGCCTTCAGACTGAGACATGTACACAGTAAACTGCAGTAGTCTAGCTGCAAAGAAATGAAAGTGTGAATGACTTTCTCCAAATCAGTCCGTGGCAAGAACAGTATTTTTGGGAAAGATTTCTTGCTTTTAGAAAGAAAAATTGGATTAGTTTGCTGATTGTTCTGAATTTAGATTAGAGTCAAAGATGACTCCAAGATTAGTGGTCATTGAATGTTCTCAGTGTCATGCTTTGGACCAAAAATAATGTTCTGAGAACGTTACAGGGCATTGGGCACTCTAGTGCTCTCTTTTATAGCTCCCAACCCTAGTTTGCCAGTAACAGGCTGTATTTGTTGCATTGGGTCCATAGCAGACTCACATAGCAGAAGCTCCTTTCCCTGTTCTTCTTCATGGGGTCAAAGGGCATACAGTTGATCCTCCAACTCTCTTACTGTGCTCATGAGGGTGATGGGCAAGGCTGGGGAGTCTGGCGGATGGGTGGGGGGGATGCTGGTGATATCAGGGTAGAGGGGTCCCTCTGCTGTCTCCCGCTTTGCTGTCTCTGCACAGTGTTCAAATCCCACTAATCCCCTTCCTCTCACCGCCAGGATTAAGAGATTTGTACGGACAGCCATGTTCAGCATATGGGAACAACAGGAGGCATTAGCAGTGTTCTTTATCAGCTCTCTGATGAACATTTTATTATTCCCCTTAATTAAATCATCCTTCTTTTGTGTCTCTTTTTTCCCCCTACTACCCAGCTCCCCCCAGGTATCTCTGTCACCGCTCCAAAACGATATTATAACCCTGATTTCTGTGTTGTGTTTATACTGACATACTCACAAGCCACACGTTTCGTGATGTGAAGGAGGTGTGTAAGGCAGTGTGGAACAGAATACAGCAGCTTTTTTTTTTAAATGCACTGAAAATTGCCCATTGACTTGGAATGAGAGAGAGGGAGAGGGAAAGAGAAAGAAAGAGGGCCAGATGAAAACAGGGGGCGTGGAGGACTCTTTAATGCTTCAGTGGCCCCTGTGTTTCAGGTGTAATGTAAACTTTCTGCACTGTCGCCCTCTGTATTATCACTTTGCTTTACTGCTCTAACAGTTTTGCTTTACTTGCACTTTAATCTGCTAAATGCCTCCAACAGTAGTAGGATCAGGGGTGAGATTTTAAAGGGGAAATGCCCTAATGCACAGGTGTTTGAGGCAATGTGTCGTTGCTGCTGTACTGCAGGGTGAGATAAAGAATGGCCTCCTCTTTATGCTAGAGATATTGGTACAGAGTTTTCACCTGTTTTCACAATGAACTACTAATTGATATTAACCAACATGGAAGGTGTATACATGCTGGAAAATGATCTCATGATATTTAATGTTTTGTATCTGAGCTTTGATGAGCAAGAATATGCGATTTTTTTTTGACTATGTATGACTTTGATGGTGACATACCACACGCTGTGGCAGTCTGTGACAGGGTTGCGTAAGTGTTTATTAATGTTAATGTTATGCTTATGAGGGCTTTATGTTGTTCTCATGCTTGACCCTTCACAGAATGTGTTATCTTTCATCTCACTGCTACAGTTAGGGCAGCCCACGTACAGAGCCTGATTGAGTTGCAATGAGAAAGGATTGCAGTTTTGCCAAGCCATCGAGGAATATTCAGCTTGTTACTGCTAAATGACGGTCATGAATTAGCTCCATTGTCACTTCCTCTGATAACATCTTAGCACAAGGAATTATACTCCCCTTTTAGCTGGAATGAAAGAGGCTGCTGAAGAACATGATTCATAGATAAGCTAATTAAGTGAAGAGAGGAAATTTAGTGTCAGGATTTCAGCTGGAATGCAAGACCAGTTTTCCTGCCTTATTTTACCTGTCGGACTCATTTTTCAGGAGTAGGTGTCTTGTCCTCTTTTCTACATAATTTCAACTCATTGTTGAGTTCATTTATAATAAACAGCACCACATTAGTGTCGTATTGCCCTTTTGATCACAAATTGCTAATTGAATCTAAAATAAACCGTTGCATTGCTCTGTTATGGGATTAAAATGTTTTGTTCTTTGAATATCTGAACATTGAGCATGGTCTCATTGATTTCAGGAGGCCCATGTGTCAGCTAAGATTGCTCAAGTCTCAATGTTATTTAATTATTTATTTATTGTAGCAGTGGGAATTGGATGGTTCGACAGAGATTTGCTTAATACTGTGAAATCCAAGCTGTATTAGGTACATGACTGCTTGGTTTAGCATTTTGCCTCAAAAGCATTTCTGCGATTAGCAGTGTCCTCTGGGTAGATTGGGATCCCCCCCGCCAGCCTCCCTTTCCTCACACCCCTGCTCTGGGGGCCCCGTTCAAATCGAAAGCTGATGGAGCGTTAATCAATGCCAGTGTTCGTGTGAATCGCCCAGTCCGCCCAGCTGGTCTGGCTCACCCTGTGGCAAACCCCACATGCCCCACCCCCTACCTGCCAGCATGGGGAAATGGCAAGATGGCCCTGACCCCCCACCTCACAGGACATTGTTCCTGTGACCTTTCTTTCCATAAACCCCCAGGATTCAAAAGGGTCAAGTCGTGGGACGGCACTGAAACCTGTTTACTGTCCAGATTATGCCAAGTCTAAACACACCTAAACACAAGTTTCGTGGTTGTATTAAGGGTTTTTTGATTGGTTGTTACCACTATCCCTCTCTTTCCTATTTGATGGTTTTTTTCCTCTCTTTGTGTATTGATTATTTTCATTGCTGTGTGTACCTAGGTTTTTATGTCTGTGCCACTTACCATTTTAATGTGTGCCTTTAAAAATACCCATAAAAATTGTTTTAAAAGAGTCAAGCAAACCCTTTCAGATATGTTGTTACAATTAATTGACTGGATTCAATGAAAACTGCCACATAATCTTAAGGGTAAATCTCATTTTGTTGTAATGCATTCAGACATTGGCATGGTTTACATCACATAAAAGATATAAAGGACATAAAAATATGCATGCATACATGGCCTCGCCTTTCTAGCTTCTTTTGGCAAATAGCCTTTAGGAAGTTCATGCATCTTCACCTGCTGCCTTTGAGCTTGTTGTGCTGTTTTTCCACATCACCGTCGAGAGTACACTCCAGTGCCCGGAGTAGAAAGGCAGCCAGTGTGCTGTAGACCCAAAGAGCAGCGAGTTTTTCTTCCTTCATCCTCGCGCACCTCTTCTTTCTGGTCATGTGTGATGGAGGCACGCGGTTGATCCCAATCAGAGCGTATTGTTCCCGCTGTGCAGCGTGGCCCAGCGACAAGATGTAGTCTGCTGTAACCCCGCTGATTCGGTGACCTTGGCCATCTCTGCGTAATTCACGCTAAAAGTCTTCTGTTTTTTTTTTTTTTTTACTTCAGATTTTTTTTCCCTCTCTCTCCTGCCAGAAAGTTGGCACGCAGACAGAACTCAATATAGGTCATTTTATTGCCGTGCTGATCCCAACGCCCATCTGAACTTGCATGGAGCCCTGCCAGTAATGGTAATGTCACCCCAATCAAGCTGGCGGCTTGGCTCAATAGAAATGAAAACTACGCACTTAGTATACATTGTGATGCCTGCGGGCTGCAGTATTAGAGTGTCATCAGGACCGTTTTTAGAGTCTGTTTTTACCGTTGTCGTCAAGTTGTTTTTCTTCTCGCGGCTCTAATCTGCTTTGCTGGCATGTTTGAAGAGGGGTCAGTGCAATAAACTGACATGTTGACCAAGGACTCAATTTCCTATGGAATTATTCAGTGTTGCCTCATAAGGAAAAGGTGTTTGATGTGCTCATGGCCAAGCACATAAACAAATAAGCCGCAGAGCCTCAGAGGTGTCATTCCATAGTTTGTGCATACAGTTTCTTCATGCTCACTGTAAAACTGTGGATATTCCTTACTGTCTGTCACTTCATACCTGTCTGAAACATATAGTCCAAGTCAAAAAATTTTCCACATTTTAGAATAGTAGTAAAGACATCAGAACTATGAAATAACACAAATGGAATTATGCAGTGAAACTCTTATGTCTTATGTTTTAGATTCTTCAGAGTAGCCAAAAATATTTTTTTAATTAAATTTTGGAAAGACATTCATACATAGTCATCAATGTCACTATTTATATTTGTCTAACAAACAAATTTCAAGCATTTAAGCATAAGTCTTTAGATCAGAATGTCTCTGAATGCATGCTTCCCATTATCTTAATCAGGTATGTCCAAACTTTTACTTTATACTGTATTTCCTCATCCTCCTTTAGTTGCGCGCGCATGTGTGAGATGGTGACTCTCTCTCAACTCTTGTACCGAGGAGTGTGTGACTTTGTGAGAGAGATGGTGACTCTACCTCTCCCTCTCTCTCTCTCTCTCTCTCTCTCTCTCTCTCTCCCTCTCTCCCTCTCTCTCTCTCTCTCTCTCTCTCTCTCTCTCCCTCTCTCTCTCTCTCTCTCTCTCTCTCCCTCTCTCTCTCTCTCTCTCTCTCTCCCTCTCTCCCTCTCTCTCTCTCTCTCTCTCTCAGCCCTGTGCACAGAGGAGTGTGCCCACGGTCGCTGTGTTTCCCCTGATACCTGCCAGTGCGAGCCAGGCTGGGGAGGCCTGGACTGCTCCAGCGGTGAGTCTGATCATTCCCCCATTAATACCCTCATTCCCTCATCACTGCTGCACTCATTGATGGGAGGCTTGGCCCGTTATTGACCAGCCATTAATATTACTGCGAGCAGAATGAAAAATGGAGTGAAGAACACATAGGCTCCTCTCCCCCAGGTCATGAAGGGTGCACTGCCACCCCCTCCCTTCCACCCACCCCAGGAGAACACTCCACCACCCCCCGCCCTGTCTTCACCTCCATACATCAGCCTGCGACGGTGACATCACGCCATGAACGTCATTGCCCTGGCTTTTTTTAGATCTGTTGAGGCAGCTCTTTCTGGCCTGAGGTGCTTCATCTGCATAGTGTTTATTAAATGGGTTATCCTCCTCGAAAAGTATGCGAGCATCAGAGTGAGAGTGGCAAAATTATGTCTTTGGGGCCTTCAGGTAATTTTGGTGTTTTTTTTGTTCATTACTAAAAGAATCTTTTTTACCATTGCTATCAGTGTAACAGTGGTAGGTCTGCTGCAGGTATGGGGCCCTGGGACATGAGATTGACCGGCTAAGATGAAGACCCAGGTGTTTATCCAAGGGAACCAGATCATGTTGTGTGTCTTGGACGAGATATCCCGTTTTGTAGAGGGAACCCTCGACCCCTCAAACCCTTGACCTCCTCCTCACTGATGAGGGCCTTGATGACAGCTCCTGCACTCCAAGTACGCTGGCCGTAGCCGTGGAAACCGGCCACGCAGGCGCCCTGCTAATTCCCTTTATTAAAAGCAGCTCGAGGAGTGAGACGGAGGAGACATAATTCATATCCAAACCGGGCAGGGGTCCAGCATTTTCATTTATGGGCTTTCATCTGTAGAAATGAGCAATCGGTGCCAAATTTTAAATTAAATCTGCCCCCCTTTTCCTTGTCATAAATAGCACATCTTGTTATTTTATTCTGTTCAGTCTGAGAGTTTACTGCCCCCCTGTGGTGGGGGTAATTGTGGTTTTAGTGGACTCTTTAGTGGCCTCAGTGGCTCCGGTGCTGGACTGAGAGGAGGTCTCTGTGGGGTTATATGAGGTTCTGGAGTTTGAGTAGGACACGAGTACCCCGATCACGTTGGCCCAAGGCCGGCCACACCGCGTGAAATCACATCACCAAGGAGTCCCTCAGAGTTTGGGCAGAAAGTTGGGCAGAAATCAGATCCCAGGGTGCCATGCGTGGAAGGACTGAAGTGACTTTTGTTTGTTGTTGTTGTTGTTATCGCAGCGCAAACTGTGTGCGGTAAACGAAGTGCTTTTGTGGCCCGTCTTGATCACGCTCTGAGATGAAGAGCTGGGAGTGAGCTTTCGCTTCAAAGGAGAAGTGTTTCGGTGAGGAGAGGGGCCCGGATCAGAGGGTTGCTTTTTTGGAGCAAAACCCACGAGGAGACCATAATTTGGGTCATGAGACAGAGAGAGAGAGAAAGGGAGAGGGGAGGAGAGGAGAGGGGAGAGGAGGGGTGATTTTGTTTTACTACATACTTACTTCTAAAAGGGGTCAAATTCAGCTTATGCTGCTTAGAACAACTTTGTTCACAGACCAGGTCCAGGTTAAATTACTGCTGCCCAGAATTAGTATCAAACAGCCTTATTAACATGACTTAATTTTTACAAGCTGTGTTATCAGTGAGTGTGTGCAGTGCAAGTGTACCCAATATGACTGAAGATGCTAAACTGCACAAAGGCGTGGCGTTGGTGAAACAGCATTGTGACCTCACAGTAAGTACACACAGGAGGAGGAGAGGGAGACATAAGCCTACAGTTTTCTCATAGAATCAGGTGACCTTCAGCGATGGCATCTGATCCCAGTTTGCCCTTGGCTGATGGTGAATCGGGAAGTTTGTTTCTGACGAGAAGACGACACTTTGAAGGGAATCACTGAAGCCCTTCATGCTTCTTCCAGTCATATTGAGGTTGTATGAGTCTCGTCATCATCATTTTTAGGGTGGATACAGTATGACTTTAGAAAAATGACACATTGGACACTGTGAATGTGTGCACATGTGTGCGTGTGCCAAAACAGAGTTGTACAAAGTGTAACTTCAAACATGTACGAGAGAAACATAGAGAAGGGGTGGGGGGAGAAGGACAGAGGGAGAAGGGGAGTGTGAAGGGGGGGTGGTTAACCTGAGGGGCTCCACCTGCTGGAGTACACCTGTCATGGCCTAAAGGAGGACCCACCCTCTACCTTCTTGGCAGTAACACACAAACTGCATACTATTGTTAGTGTTACTCCCTTCCACTGTGCTGTCAAAGGCCGTGTGAAGCTCACAGAGAAGAGAACTTTCATCGTGTGCCCAGAATCATAATGATTCTGTCAGCACTGACGTCAAGCCTCAAGGCCAAAAACAAAAACAAATGACCTCACAAAAAAGACAATGTTGGTGTCCCCTGCTATGACTGATCTAGGTGGTTATGTTACGGTAACGCTGAGGTACCATTGACCAGATGGACTGGAGCACATGGTTGTGCAATGCCTGTTCCAAAATAAACATAACCTCTACATTCAAATAAAAACTGCAGGGTGCTGGATATTAAACACAGCCTCTACTGTAAATTTGAATTCTGCTCAGGTTAATATATGGGCACGTGGAAATCCTGCCAGGCTACTCCCTAGCCTTCTATGGGTACCATGTGCAAAACAGACCCACATGCTCAGAGGGTGTTTAATCATTTTCTGTCTTTTTGTGTTCAGTTCAACAGCATATATGTACAAGTGCTTCAGCAACATGAGTTCTCTTGTCATGCAAATGTAGCACATTTGAATTTGAGAGGGAGAGAAAGAGATGAAGAGACAGGAAGAGCGAGAGAATAAATCGTATTAATAACAAATAGTCATGGTAATGGCTAATCATTAGTAATAGTTGTCATTATTGTTCTCTCCCTCATCTGTCGTTTTCTTTCTGTCCTTTTCTGTCAGCCTCTGTGCCTCTCCTTCCCTCTCTCTCTCTCTCCCTCTCTCCCCTTCTCCCCCTCTACCCCGCTCTCTCTCTCATGCTTAATTTCACAGTGCAGCTTATCCGCTGTTTAAACTCCATCCAGCAGTCATCTCTTTGCCTTGATGGCTTTATTTGCATTTCTTTCTGTGTGTGAAGAGATGTGCCTGTATGCGTGCATATGCATGCATGTGCGTGTATGTGGCTGTGCAATGTGGTGTATGTGTGTGTGTGCGCGCATGTGCGTGCATGTGTGTGTGCATGCATGTGATTTTGTATTTGTGTGTGTGTGTGTGTGTGAGTATGTGTGAGTGTGTGTGCTAGCACACACATGTGTTTGCATATGGCTTGTGTGCTGGGAGATTTGCTGTAGCAGGAGAGGTGTTCACATATAAATATCTCACGCAGAGCTCTGAAGGCAGAATGTCTCTCTCTGCTGATCTGGCATCTCCCTCTCACAACTACCCCTGTGAGAGTATGACCAAGCGTCCCTGACGGTGAGCAATGACCCATGGTCCATTGGCAGGAACTTCAGCCTTTCTGCTTCGTGGAAAAAAGTATTTTTTCTCTGAGCAGTGGGCGACCTTATTTTCAAAGCCTTGTAGAGTTGGTAGTGTCGAGGTAAACTCTGTTCCACGATATTTCCATCATGGAATATCAAACAAACAGCAAGGAACCTATCCAGGTACCTGCAGGTAAAGGAGTCTAACAAGGATTTAACAGCAAATAGAGGTGGAGATTTCAGAAAGAGTTCATGAAAAACTGTAGTCATACTGTACTCAATGAGAAGTAATGTACATTGGCAGATGAGATGATAGGGTTTTTTTTTACTGTACATGGTATTATTGCAGTCATTACTGATACCATAGAATCATTCCCAGTTACCGTTCAATGCCATGACTGTGAGCAGATCTGAGTGTGTGTTTGTCCGCAAGCTTCACTAATGAGGGGAACCAGCCCCAGTTGCAAGGCAATTTGTTTCACATTAATTGGTTAAATAAATCACCACATTAGGATTGTAATGGCCGACGGGGGGCTGCAGTGGCAGGGTGGAGGTTGGCGGGGTGGTTAAATGAAGTGTGGCGGCGCACGTGAGCACTCCCTCGGCAGATCGTTAAAGGCGAACTTGTAACGAGCCGGGACCAGGACCCCTTCTCGGCAGGGGTCCTGCTGAAAGTCACTCCTCTGAGCCGACTGACTGGTTCTGACCCAGAACGACTTCTCCAGCCCGGTAGGGTCTCAGAACATCCCATTAAACAGGAGTCACACTGTCCAAGTGCTGTTTGCCCCATTAGCTTCATGGCAGAAGCCTCGACCTCTGGGTGCAGCATCTGTGTGTCTGTTTGTGTTTCGTGTCCAAGAGTGTGCGTGCCTATGTGTGCACTGTCTGCGTCTGTCTGCGTCTGTCTGCGTCTGTGTATGTGTTGGTGTACTTCCTCATTCCTAGGAGTGCGCTGCCTGCTTGCTGGCATGCATTTTGTCATTAGTAATGCACGTCTCCTAAGAAGTAGCTGTGGGCGCAGTGATGGCGATGGCGATGACGGCGACAGTGGTTAGCGATAACAGGGATGATGATAACGGTGATGATGATTAGACCGTTGTGTTTGATTGAGCTCCGTCAGCACCGATCATTACACAGACTGGCTGTCATTAGTCTGAATATGTGGGTCCGGGGCACTTTACCCAGTGCTTGGTCTGATGGGGGGGGGCATTAAAAACCTATCTCTCGTCCTTAAGAGAAGGTTACGGCTTTGAAAATAGCCGAAACGCCACAATAACCATCAGGAGATAAGAGACGGCAGGAATATTAATGGCGGGACGGAGTGAGCTCCCCTTATTTCACAGGCTGCGAGTCACACTTGATTTCCTGCTTCATTTCCACGGTTATGAGCGCCGGCCTTTTCTACAGCAAGCCACTCGGTTCATTTAAATGATCAGCGCGTTAGACGGTTCCTTCAGTGTTTGATCGAGAGCCACTTTTGTTAACACTCGACATTCTGGATTTGGATTCTTATCAACGGTCTTGTTTTTTTGTTTGTTTTTAGTTATTTTTTAAATATGTATGAGGTGTAATTTCCCTTTGCTGAAATGAATATGCACTGATAGATAATTGAGAGATTTTGTATACATGTGGTGCATGATGTAGGGGATGTCTGGTGCAAAATTAGAAGGTGATACTGTATGTGTCATAATGCATGTTAAGTATATACATGCATGATGGAACACTCGGAACTGTGTCCTGTTATTCTAGAGCTCAACCCTCCACCTGCTTTAGATGACAAAACATGACTACCTATCAGATTTTCATTAAAGCTATTTTCTGGTCACTTAAAGACACCAGAGATCATGCAGAAAAACATCTTAGGAGCCTATTAACATCCAGTTTGTGCAATGTGATGCTTTCAAATTGTTTTAAAAGTTTTTATTAAACACTTTATTAATGTTTATAAATGTGTAAGCTAGATGACTAAAGCAAAATAAGTAGTGAAAAAAATCTGTGCTCACTCTGTTGCCTTTTTCAAGTCTGTCCTAACTGTGTGGTTTGGGATGCTGTAGGCTACATGAATATGCTTGACACATGTCATGAAACATAGCAGGTTTTGCTTTCTGGCCGCACTGGTCCTTGAACGTGTGCTGTGTGTGTGTGTGTATGCCCAGCGGGTGCTGATGCACAGCGATTCAGGATGGTCCTGCTGTGCTGTGGCTTCAGGAAGACGCAGGAGCGTATCTGCTGGCCGCAGCGCCTGCGATCTCCCCGTACTTAACCCTGGACTTAATTTGAGCGGCGCAGTGATTACCAGCCGTCCCCAGGGACATTGATTACCCCGCGCCTTCCTGACCAGCCCCTCCATCGCGCTGACGAATGCACCCGCAGCTCCGCCAAGTCCAATTAGCTGTCAGCGATGCATCGACGTGCCCCCTCCGTTTGTTCTGGGTAAAGTTGAACACAAACTTTTAATCAAATCTTCTGATAAGCCCCCAGGGCGACTCCGGGCCCGGATCCGCTATGGCTCCGTCTGCCCCTGCCCTTCTCCGCAGTGGCGGTGGGGGCGGGGGCGTGAGGTCTGTGGCACACAGAGATGACATCACCCCTGATGGGTCTGCATTGTTGTATATATGTGTGCGTGCACAGGTGTATGTGTGTGAGACAGTTATAAAGGGGGGAGATAGAGAACTGTATTAAATAATTGTCTTGAATCTGTTTTTGATGGCATTCAGGCTACAGGGTATCAGGAAAAGATGCATTTCCCTCAGTGGGCAGCAGGGGGTAGCCAGTCACCCTGCCCCACACCTGACGTAGAGCTACATTCCACATACATAGCTCTGTCCATCAGTGGGAGCCGGGGTGCCATGAATAAAGGATAAATGATTAACATGGATGCCAGTTTAAATAAGGATCCCCCATTAGCAGCTGATTCTCTTTTTACTGGACTCCTGATTAGTGTTTGGCACCTCTGTCTCTGTGTGCTTGGCTTGAAATCCTTTTATTTACAATGGAAAAAAGGTTTTAAATAAAAAAAAAAATCTCTGATCTTAGTCATAAGTATTGAAACTTATTAATGTGACCTTTTATCTGTGTTATAATTATAGTGATGTGGTTGGAGGTGCACAAAGACGCTGTCACATCAGACACAATAAAGTATAAAGGGATCACCTGCAAGTGGGCGATTCTTATTCAGATTGCCTTGCGAGTTAATCATGGAAAATGATCAAAAACAGTTTCAGGATAAATATTGCATAAAGGTAGGTCCTCTGCTTCCTCTGGCAGACTCTCCTGCATAGATAAGTGTATTTTCTGCTTGGCTGAGCTGGAATATTAGCTGTGTTGTGGAGTAGGGGAAGGATACCGACTCAGTCGTACACGGCATTAGTTATGTGATAATACACTTAACTCCTTAAACTTACCTCTATTGTATTTCCACTTCTATTCTGTATGCATGTTTATCTGTTTTGCACATAGAAAATTGCACTGAATTTTAGATGGACTGCTAAGTGGTTGATGGAGACCTGTTTAAGACCCCACACATACAGCTTCTCCTCTTTCTGTGGAGAAGAATCCTAATAGTCCCCATGATTCCCCTGTAGCACAGAACAGCAGTTCACTTCTCCAGCTCTCTGAACGAGCAAGCATGCAGCCATATCAATGGGAACGCGGTCACATGCAGGACAACACAGGAACTTGACCCCAAGATAGCCATACACTGGTGGGGTTTGGTGGGGACTGGTGAGAGATACAAGAAGCAGGCTTCAGTCTGGCAAGTCTCAGAGTTGGCTTAACAGTAATCACAGCAAGATTCTGCACGGTGACACCGGAGACTGTGCTGTGAATCCTCCAGTTACGCGTGAGAGATCCCCTGACAGCTTTCTTCCGCTTCTACATCGCCGCGTGTTCTATCCCTGTGACATCACGTTGAAGTGTGACAGATGAGCGTGCATTGAGCTTTTCCCAGAAACACCAGAAGCACAGCAGCGGCTCACAAAACAGCCGCTGAGTTCGAGTCAATACTCTGTAAAACCAGGTGGTTTTATCAATTTGAAAATAAATAAAAGGCACGAAACGGCTCCTGTATGACCATCATTTCCAATTGTAATTGATCTACTTGGAGAGGGCTGTAACGGATGCGGAGCATAGGTCTGAAGCGGTTTTAATATGTTCAGTATCAAAAAGGCTTTTAACATGCTCCTGAGAGTTAGTGCCTTGAATCTGAAGGCATGTCTTCATTTTGCATCGCATTTGTTGCCAAACGATGCAATTCTGAGTGTAGACCCTACAAGCACTCCCAGTGGACAGTTTGTTCCTGACGCTTTCAAAAGTGATTGATGGTGACGGGCAGCCCCTCCCCCCGTGTTCAGAGCTGAGCACTCATTATCATCCTGGTTCGTCAGTGGCGTGTTCTCATGTAGATGGACAATGGTGAACACTGTGAGCTGAGTCCACAGGAGGCTTTGGGTCTCTCACCTTTATTTATAGATCTGCCTGGAATGGCTGCTGATTGCAGGGGTTTCGGGTTCCTTGCATTTCTGTGATTGTAATGATGTCAGCTGCGGCGATGATGACCACAGCAATGACGATGTTGATGGTGATGGCGATGATAATGATCGCAATGATGATAATTGTGATCATTGCATCTGCCTGTAGTGGGTAGTTGTGGTTGTAGCGGAGTAAAGTACATAATGCCTAAATACAATCATCAGGTTAAAGTACCTGCTGCCCAACAAGACAAGGTGCAAAATGAAGATCATACTAAGAGTTGTATAGTATGGAAAAAAAACAAGATTCCTTGTATATAACAAAGAGCATGCATCTAATATATATGTCTCTTTCATGCTATATACAGTATATGTATGACCCCAAATTCAGTTTTGATATAATGCCGCCAATGTTGCAGTCACAATCTCCCAGCAGTGTAATATAGACAGAGCATCTGTGTCAGCTGTTCTGCTCATGGTAGTTTTAGTGCCTGATGCAACGTCCAGCCACTGGACTCATCACCCAGCACCCGCTAAGCATTATTATCACATTGACACATATCAGTGTGGTCTGTCGTTTCCTGTGTATACTGCTGTTTATATGACCTTATTTGATGCAGTTTTGTACCTTTTGCATTGTAAATCACTCTGAACAAGACCGTCTGCCAAGCCAATAAATGCAAATGTAAATACACAGTCCTAACATAGAGCAAAGGGAAAACTGATAGCAGGAATGCATATCCTAGTGAAATGAGCCACTAACCCAATGCAATCCAAAGGGAAAGTTTTAACAAAGCACACATGGAGAGTATTGCCACACCAGGCTTCTGTAAGCACTTTAATAAATGTGCTGACGGATTTTCAGAGTTTGCATGGTATCATAATCACCGTGATATGTACTCCTGGAGTTTCATTCCGTAGTGTAACGTCATTGACCTAGTGACAAATCGAGGACCCGGAGGGCTGTGTGTTATGATTCAGGCGCTGTCTCTCTCTCTCACATTGGAAGCACAATGCTGGTGACATCACCAAAATCTTCCCCTTCACAGAGCTGAGAGCCAAACGGAGAGAACATTCGCATAGAAGGATAGATCGATACAGCTGGTCGCCATCCAAAGTTTGAAAGAAAGCACTGAATGGGTAAATTAGATTTTACTATGTCCTATTTTTTTACTCTCCAGACATCTGCAACTTTATCAGATGGGAACAACCTCTCTTCCTCTAATTTTAAGGCTTTTATCTGATGCCAGTTTTTCTCCTGGTGCAAGACGACTCAACCCAGACTGGCACCCCCCGTTTCTGCCCCTGCGATTCATTGTCAAACAGCTTGTTTAGGCCTCCTCGTTAGCTGCCGTCAGGAGGAAGTCATACAATGGATCTCTCTCGCAGTGCTTTCTGTATTTTGAAGACTTCATTGTAATTTGAATATGAAACCTGAGACAGGGGAGACTCCAGCAGCAGAAACTAAGCTCAGGACTCCAGAAAATATTGAGGATTGACCATGCCCCAAGCTGCCTGGACCTCCTCCAAAGACTGGTTCTTTTTGTGCGTAGGTCAATGCACAGGATCACACCGTCAGGCTTGCTGTCTTTCCATTCATAACTAGTGCAGTTTCGTTTGGAGAAACAGTGAACACAAGAAGTGAGGTCATTGCCTGTCTCTGGTTTGAGAAATGAGCACACAGCCTTCATCTTCACCTGTTTGCCTGATGATACCTCCTTGTCTAACTGGCTAGGCTGAATGTCACAGGTTGCTGGTGTCAATGTCGTGTAAGGAAGGGAGCTTGACATTTGACCCCGCTCATCTTAGCGAAAGTCTCCATATTTTTAATATTCACGGTGTTGATGAGAAGACATATGCCTGCTGGGAACCATAAACCCTCTGAAAGATTGATTTCCTTATGAAGCACATTTGCATAATGTAAGAGTCAATTACCCTTCGTGTGAGGGTAGCAGAAAGCTGCATCACTAAAGTTTGTCAAAGATGTCAACAATGACAAACCTGCATATATCCAGCCTCAGCAAAAAACACACAACGCTAGTGCCATTTCCCCAAGCTGTGTTTACGATCGTTTTTTTGTTTAAAATAAAACTGTGTTTGCATTCATCGTGCGCACAAAAAACATTGATTCTACAGAACATAAAGTATAGCAAATGGCTTCATTGTCAAATTGAATGCTGCCTCTTTTCCAGTGAGAAATTGCATCTCTCTTCCATCTCCTGAAACATCCCCTAGAGTGGTGTAGTACCTGTGCGATTGCTGTCAGGGTCCTGAACACCTTCTCAGGGACATGTAGTCCACATGTAGCCTACTCCCTATACTGTGCCCTGTCTCATACATGCCAGTCCCATCCCTATTCCTAGAAGAGGTGTCCGAGTTGTAGGTGTAACATTAATTTAGCGCCCCCTCCTGGGCTAGAGGATCTGCATGGAAAACCCCAGCCTCCTGTGCCTCTCTGCCATGCCTTGGTGACGGCAGGGCCGGGGGACTCTGGCAGTCCTTGGGGAAGCGTGCCAGGGTAATGACAGCACCCTCCGAGCTGTCAGGAGGATGTTGTTTGGAGCCCAGATGCGCAGTACAGTTACCCTTCCCCTGTCCCCCTTTGGAATACCCTGCCACCTTTACTGAGCTCTCCGTCCTCCAGACTCCACCGGGCGGAGCTTTAAAGGTCAGAGCAGTGCTGGTTGCTTTATCTTTGCCTCTGCTCCCTCTCTCAGTGCCCAGGGACCTCTCCTCTGCGTTTGGGTTGGCCATGCCCACATGCAGCGCACTCACAGACACCAGCACCGGTGCCCCACCCACAGCCGTGGGTAGCAAACACATCAGTCAGCCAGCCCCCCTCCACATACACAGGAAGGTAGGCTTTGGGCAGGGTCTGATAACGGCTCTGCAACGTGACGGGATAGGCATTAATGTTTCAGGGAAAAAGTGATGATCAGAAGCGGCCATTCCGGCGCGGCCACGTCTGGGGTCGCTTTAAGTGCCACTCTGCAGTGTTGAGTCATATGGTGCATGCAGACTGAAGAGTGTGCAGAGCCTTGCAAAATCGGATGTACCGCGGCCTCTGTGTTTGTGGCCTCTGCTGCCCCTTACTGGAAGTGCACATGGATGCACCCCATATCAGTGATCACGAATCTCACAGCACAATCTCCCTGTGTTGTGCCCACCCCCCTTTTTTCTCTTTATAATGGTTGTGTCTGTACCTTGGAGACTGAGGGGCTGAGAGAAATCCAATCTGTTTCAGGGGAGTTCCCTGAACGGTAGCAGCTGTTGGTTACCTGGGGACCTGCATGTGAAGCAGACCCTGCAGTGAGCAAACATCACATCCGGGGAATGTGGGGGGGGGGGGGGGGGGGGGGGGGTTCAGGTACAAAGGAGGTGAGCTGCAGACTCAGCCTATACTGCACCCCTCCACCCACCAACTCCAACCACTTTGTCCCACAGAAAATTAATGGTGTCACACATCTGGAACTCTCCCCCCTCCCGACCATAATCAATACCCCCCCCAACCCGAATCGATCCCCTGACAGCCTCCAGTGAAATTTACAGCATCCTAATTAGAATTATTAATTGAAAATAGGAAATCGATGGGTACAGACTGAGTGTAGCTCGATTAAGTTTTATCGGGCTGACATTGTCTCTGGACTGGCTCATCTTTGCGCTGTGACTAACATGACCTCACGTGCACACGCTCAGACTCTGCTCATTTTCTGTGGTCATTTCCTTCATCGCTTTGAAGGGAGGGGGGTACTAACGCGTGTCAGCTCATCGTTTTTTTGTTCCCTTATTCACCAAGAGCAAGTTTTTTTTGGGGGGGGGTGTGAGGGGTGTGGGGGAAAGGAAGTGAATTATTTATGAGGCGAGGCAGTGGACTGTGTGACAATGTGCTGATGAAGACACTTTGGAGAAGCTCTGCAGGGTTTTTTGAATAAGCTGCTGGTTTGCTGCACTGGGTCAAGGCTTTTTCCAAATAATTCATGTATTACTGTCCTTCCTCTGTGATGTCATGAAGACGGCTGCTCCTGCTAACTAGAGGTTGACTGAGGGTAGAGGGCAAGACCCCATGATCTATAAAATGACCTGCACCTAGCTGATTGATTGAATTCACAGCCAACGAGACACATCTAAAATCCTGTTAAGCATATTTTGCTTCAGAGCCATTGTGTGGCTGAGTGTAGATCCAAGTTTGACTACTTAATGCAGCCTGGTTGACTGATTTGATGGTACGCAGCAAAAACTTTCCTGTGTGATCAGACATCAGCTAAGTGGCTTTGCTGCGGAGAGAATATTGCTTTTTTTTCCCTGTAGAAGAGCGGAGCATTCGGTTGGTCAGATCAATAACACTGTGAATGCAGCCAAGCTCCCACTCTTGGTCCATTTCAGTCCTGTGTTCTGAATTTGGAATGGCACTTACTTGGTGCTGGCTCTCAACACTTGACAGAAGAAGAGCGAAAATAAGACACTGTCCATTGGCACATTCTGTCTTTGGGCTGGGAGGTTCTCCAGTGAGCTCCAGTATGCCAGGGAGCACAGCCTCGCACTAGCGCCCCCTGCTGGTCTGTATCCTGAGAGGCTGGTGAATCCACAAGAGCCCAGAGGGGGAGGAGTCGGACCAAGACAAACGACACAGCCAGCGGCAGCTGCTCCACCGCACACTCTTCCTCCTGCTCCCTTTTCTCACAACTCAGCAGAATTCACCATTATTACTATTGGCATGTTTTTTTCACTCTCTGTACGTTTAGAAAAACATCCGTCAGACTCCGGACAATATTTCCTGGGGGTTTTCTTGTAGCGACTGTCGTCAGTAGTCAATTCGCTAATAAATAAGGTTGGAATAAGTATCAGTAACCCCCCCTCCCTTTCCGCTGCACACTCTTGTGGAAGGAGAGGAGGTCCTCAATGTGTCCAGAATCGACAGCTTTTACAGCGGTCAGTCTGATGAGACCTGAAGACATTCATCACACCTAAGTTTGCCCCAATAATGGAGGAACCATCACTCTGCCGTGAAACCACTGTAACAATCCAATCTTTGTTCATTTGTATTCAGGAGGGGTAGGGTGAAGTGAAACAGCGGACTCCAGCGGGAAGAACGCCTTGTTATATTCCCATTGACTAAACGCTTGTTCGAAGCTGTTGTAATATTTTAATGCTATTTGTTTAAAATGGCATGGAAACTGATTCTCACAAAACATATATTAATACTAAATCCAGGCTTTCTAATGAAAGAGCCTTTCAGAATATGATATAACCTTGAATTTTTGCCTTTTTCTCATAGTATACCACATCTTATAGCTTTGCAAAATTGATCGAAACTGTAATGCAATGTCAAGCGCATTCATCCGGTATTCCACACACATCTCCAGCGAGTCTGGCTGTGACATGAGGTGAAGGATATTCCACTTTGCTGGAGAAACACTTTGAAAACAAAGCCTCTCTATTTTTTTTTGCTTACGTGGTTGATTGCTGAAGCCGGTCTATTGATTATTGAGTACCAGCAGGTTTAGTGCCATCCAGCGCTGGGGGAAGCGAACCGCGCTGTGGCAGAACCTTCCACTGTTTCAGCTGGGGCTGCGGAGCTGAGTGACTGAGTTTGCAGGTACGGTCTCACATCCCGGCCCGCACACAGAGTTTGTCCTGGAGTAAACCCGGCTTGCCATTTTACACAAAATCCACACGCTGACTCGGACGCTGCAATCTGGAGACCTCCAGCTGATGGAGCCTTTGTGGTTTTAAACTAAGACAAAGCAGACTGCAAATATAAACTAAGAGCCTGAACTTCTTAAAAGACTACAGGAAGTGCCTGAACTACTTAAAAGACACCATAAACATCTCAGCTTCACAAAATATCGTCTTCAGCATTGTGAATAAATTATGTAATGCTTTTTTAAACAGGAGATTATTTGTGAAAATTTTGTCATTACTCTGCATTGCTCGTAGCATTGCAATGTTTTCATTGCACTGGAAATGACTGCATTTGTATTATTTCTTACGGTTTGTAAGGTAAAGATCATTTTGGAGGCCTATATATATTGAGTACGTTTGTGTTTCCCCTTTAAAGGGAAGGTGGGGTGCAGGGAAAGGTGTGCACTATTTTTTGGGGCTGTTTCTCCATAGGTAATGTGACTGTGAGTGGTGGTGGGGTTGCATGGAGGTGTGGCCTGTTGCTAGGTGCTCCTATAACCGCAACCCAGGTTTCCTACTATCACCTTCTCTACTCCCGGTGCATCACACAAGTGATTGAAGACCCTCCTGTCTGGAGTGATTAGGCTGTCATTTATGGCAATCTTGTGCCAGTAATGTTTGGAAAATTGATTTGTTTTCCCTCCCACATACAATTAAATGTATGATTTATTTGCACTGTTAATGGCAGGAAGCATTGCGCTTCTGAAGGTTGCTTGGATGTGGAAGGGAGTGATGCTTCAGCACAGAGAAAAAGCTGAGGGACCCCCCCCCGCATTTCACTTGATGACATGCAGCCTCTAAGGGGTTGCTGGTTTGAATCAGTCAGCCTGTTAAACGTGATTCCCAAACAGCACTGTGTGGAAGCGTAGTCTATACCAGAAGGGCTGCTGGGACTCCAGGCCGAGGCTTGCCTGTCCACGCCACACGCCGCGTAACATCTGTGGCATTGTGCTTGCGGAGCAGTTGTCAGGGTTTTGGAGACGGCTTCCCAAAATGACCAGCAGGCTTCCTCGTGGCAGCCAGTCTGTCCCCGTTGCCTGGTGATTCCTTCAGCCCCCACCAGAGGGACTTTCTTGCGTGTGCATCATTGTCTGATTGATCACATCTGTTTGCAGTTAGTCTTTGAGTGTTTGGTGTATTTAAACCTCACCTGTTGTCTTGTTCCCTGCTCAGTCTTGACCTTGCCTGCATCCTGTGCCTTCCTGTGGCAATGTCTTGCTCGTTCAGTAAAGACTCTTTGTCTGCAATCCTCCCGTGTGTTTGAATGATCTCTGCATTTGGGTCCCTCCTGCCCAGCCACTACAGCGGTGACCTTCATGGGGATCATTTTTGATTCGGAAGGATCTTGATCCTGATTCTCTTTCCCATGCTTGCAGCTCAGCAGCTCCGCAGACCAGAGGGCCCGTCATTCGCCCTTCATGGTGGAGCCCAGGCGACTAAAGCCAATTGCAACAGAGCTTCTCGGCTCTTTAGGCTTCTGGGAGATTCATTGCCTGCACCCCCTCTTTCCCAGGTTTACAGCTGCAGTGGCTGATGTTGTTGTTCTTCTTTGTAATCTCAGGACGATTTTGTTTCTTGTTTTTGGATGCTGGTGCTTTTGTCTTAAGTGATATACAGAGCTCTAATAAAGTTGTGAAATGGGTTATCTGTGCGTTGCTGCGTGTCGGTGGCTGCCGGTGGAGCTGTGAGGACTCCGTAATCCTCAGTTTAAGTGCTGTCACAGCCACACTGGTGAGAGGCTGCTGCACTGGAGTTCAAACCTTTGTGCAGAGGAGAGACGCGCAGAAATGGATTTTGCTCAAAATGTGCTGAGGCATCGAACCGGACGCCAAGGAAGGTTTAAAAGGCTTCAGACAACAAGGTTTGTGGAGCTCCGATCAGCCAGAGAGAGCAGGAAATTAAGCAGCGTATGGATTTCAGTCTGTTTGTCTGCCCGTGTCCTTAGTGGCAGTTTATTTTTGGCTGCAGATGGAAAAGGTAGCTGGAGAAATTATGATGTCCTTCAGTCTCTCTCTCTCTCTCTCTCTCGTGTCTTTGGCACTAACAATATTTGACCACTAGAGGCAGTAGAGTACAAAAAGGCCAAAATGAAATTAGTCAAAGCTGGTATGGATGGTGCCTGTACAGTTTATTTCCAGTTTGAATGGGAGAACCACAGAGCGTGGTGGTAATATTTGTGACACAAAATTAGGGGAGATCTCTGCGTGATGTCTGGTCATTTTTAGGGGGTGAGGAGGACGTAGGGGGTTGTCTCACTAGCATGGGTTGTGAGGGGCATTCGGGGTGGATGCTGGTGGTTGACCTCATGGGGCTGCCCAAACAAGCTTGTCTGGGCCAAGCCAGGTTGTCAGGCCCACCTTCTTCAGGCACTGGAGATCTATGGTTTTTTACATGCTACTTTCATGGCTTTCTTCAATGTTAAGGTGTGCCTTTGCTACTTGTATTGTTCATGAGCACCAGTACAACTGCTGTTAGACCCCTTTGGACACAAATACAGCCACAGTTGAACACTGACAGTGTGATGCTGCCTCTGTCCCAAAGGGCCCTCTCCACCAAGCCTGTCAGCAAAGGCAGGAGGCCTTGTTGAACTCTCTGTGTGTTCCTGCCCTTCTTCACCCCCCCACAGTGGGAAACACTCGCTTCCAAGAAGCTTTAATCTGGTGCCCGACGCCTCTGCACTCCAAACTCAGGGCTCTGTGACTCACAGGAAATAACTTTCACTTAACTTCCATTTCCACTGGTTAAAGCTCAGTCAGTGGCGCAGTGGGGAGGGGTGGGGGTGAGTCAGCCACCAGGTGGGAATCAATACTGCGCCACCTCCCCTCCTGTCTGAATGGGCAAACATGCGACAACTTTCTCTCCCTTCTCAACTTTTTGGCAAAGAGGACCGACCTGCACTGTTTATGTGCTTGGCAGGTGTTCCTGGCTTAGCAACAGCAGCTTGCATTTATATACATTATCCATTTATGCACCTGGCTGCTCTTCTGTTTCAATGAAGTCTGGCATGATTAGAGCTCTCTCCCTTTCTCACTCTCTCCTTCTCTCTCTCTCTCTCTCTCTCTGGTGATCTCTTTTCTCTGAAACAATGATTATGTGTGCTGTCCCTTCAGTTGTGTATGTGGGATAGCCGGCATTGATGAAACATTTAGCAGCTGTACACCCTAACCACATGTTAAGATAATAAAGCTCTGCGGTTTCTTTCAAAGTGCTCGTTCCTGGATACAGGCAGGCAATCCAAAACCTTTTATTAAAGATTTATGACACACAGGTTTATCCTGATGTGCAGTTTTCCTGTGATAGCTGATGATTTATGGAGGAATATGGAAAAATTCTAAGAATGCTAATGATCAGACAGAAAGTGCCACTGAGAAAAATGTATTCTCCTCCAGAGTCGCTTCAGAGAAGTGACTCAACCAACCCTATGCACTGTCTGAGCAGTATATCGCACTGTTTTATCCAACAACTGAATTTTGATTAGTTTTTCATTTGTTCCATCGGTTGAATTTTGACATTCGTTTGCTCGATTGACTGGGTTCTCGCATTTTTTTTCTCCTTCAGCTGAATTGTGATGTTCGTTTGTTGCAGTGGTTAGATGATTTGTTGATTGGGTTACATGCTGCACTGTGGTGGTGGTGTAATTAGTGCTCAGTGGGGAGACCTGCACCGATGCACAGTGTAGCCAGAGCTCAAGGTGAGAGAGGTGTGTGAGATGCGCCAGTTGAATTTTGTGACTCCTCACTTCAGCAGTGGTGCAGTCACAATGACAGGCTCTGCTTTTGAACAGCTTGTGTGTCTTGCCCGCAGGCTGCCAGAGTGACCACTGGGGGGCGCACTGCAGCAACCGCTGCCAGTGCCAGAACGGGGCCCTGTGCAACCCCATCACCGGCGCCTGCGTCTGCACGGACGGGTACCAGGGCTGGCGCTGTGAGGAGCCCTGTGACCCCGGCCACTACGGCAAGGGCTGCCAGCTGCCCTGCAAGTGTCTCAACGGTGCCACCTGCCACCACGAGACCGGAGAGTGTCTCTGTGCGCCAGGGTACACTGGAATCTTGTGAGTATCACCTGTGCTGCCGCTCCATCCACATACTGACCTCCCTGTGTCTCTCTGCTGTCTCTCTGCTGTCTTGATACAATTTCACTGCTGTCTTGATGAGGTCTAGGTGCTGTCTCTGTGTTGATGTGACGTTGTCTCAGTGGTGTCTCAGTGCTCTCCCAGCCATGTGATTGTGCTGTGTGGAGTTATTTTGACCCAGTGCTACATATCATTTCTAGTGTCTTATGTTGTGATGCTGTGATTACACTCTGTGCTGTGCATTAGTCTCAGGGCTGTTTTTATACGCTGTGCTGTGCATTAGTCTCAGAGCTGTGTTTATGCCCTGTGCTGTGCATTAGTCTCAGAGCTGTGTTTATACCCTGTGCTGTGCATTAGTCTCAGTGCTGTGTTTGCACCATGTGTCCTTGCAGCTGTGGAGATCGCTGTCCCCCTGGCAGTCATGGAGCCCAGTGTGAGCTGCGCTGCCCCTGTCAAAATGGGGGAATTTGTCACCACGTCACGGGGGAGTGCTCCTGCCCCCCCGGCTGGACAGTAAGTCTCCCGCACGATACACACCGTGGGCCAAGAGAGTAGGAGGGATCAGCTCCAAAAATGATTACTTTGTCAGCTACATTTAAATTATACACACACTACACTTTCAGATGGCAGAAATCACATTAGGTCTCTATGAAGAGATGATGGGTGAATAGCAATTAAGATTACAGATGCTGTTTCATATGAGGGGACGTATTCAGCAGTGAAGTGCTCAGCTTAAATCTCACTCAGGCTATGGGACTATATAGTGTAATTAGGAGTAGCAGTGGTGTTGCTCAGATTTATTGGTTTCTCAGCAACTTTGATGTGTCGAATTGATTGCAAGTTTTTTTGTATATGCTTAGAAATCGCAGATGCCCTTACTCTCTCCCTCACTCAGCCACTCACTCAATCTCTCCCTCACCCACTCATCAATTGACTCTCCTACTCATGCACTTGACCACTCACTCACTAACACCCACTCACTCATTCATTTACTCTGAGCGGCACCCTCTTACGTAACTACAATATATTGTTTTGGCAAAGAAAGCTACTATAGGTACTTCAGGTCCTCAGCAGCGCCTGTTTAGTTCTTAAAGAATGCTAATATTTTAGCTATAATGGTACAACCAGTTCTACAGCTCCTTTTCTGATCGATGTAGTCATCCTCTTTGTGGTTGTGTCCGTCTGCAGGGCTCTGTCTGTGCTCAGCCGTGCCCATTGGGCAGGTATGGCATCAACTGCAGCCAGGAGTGCCCGTGCCGCAACAGCGGGCTGTGCGACCACATCAGCGGGCAGTGCCAGTGTGAGCCAGGCTACACCGGGCAGAGGTATGAAACGCAAGGCATTGCATGGCACCCCAACAAACATGGCAATTGCCTGCTTTTGTGCATGTGATGGGAAACAGTAACTAGTGTGTCCTTCAACCAACGATTTAACTGACTGACCAAGCGGCTATCACAGTAACAATATTTCACCACTAGAGGCAGTAGAGGGATAAAAGGCTGGGAGAGAAGGCGAAGGTAATTTGCAAAAAGCCTGTTCAGTTGTTGTTTTAGACTCCCTCTTATCATTCTCATAGATTTTAATTGTGTGCAATGCACGCAATGAAACATGTTTATGCAACACAGGTGATATTGTGGAGCTAGGGCACACCAGACATGATGGTGACACATCATGTAGACAGGAAATACATTTTTTATATCATATATTGGGCATTATTCATAAAGTTTCCTAAATCCTTGAATTTACCCACTGCTTTCTAAATTGAGAAATAAGGTCAGAGCTCAATATTTACACATTGAGAATGGCATATGTAGTTTTACTTCTGTGAGATGGATTATGCATTTCTATGGATTATGAGTTTAAAAAGCAGGGGATTCGTGTAGAGTAGTATGAATGATTTATGAATAATTATGTTTGTAGCCTGTGCACTTGCCTGTATCTCTTACCCTTCACTCATACCACAGATCTCACTCTGTGACCTACATTGATCAGTTGTGGTTCTCCCCTGTAATTATCAGTAATAGGAACTTTATTAGGAGTCAAATCAAGTTCCCATATCTGTTTATTTCTCAGTGTCCAGGAGAAGGCCAGGGTTTATTAGCTCTGCTATCAGGCTATCACCACCGGAATGAAACTGTGCCCCGAACTAGACTCTCTTTTATGTAATATTTTGTAAAATTGCCTGCATTAATTTTCTTGGTGACAGGTGAATTACCCCAAGATCGTATGAGGCCCTGTCCCACCCACCCCGTGCAATAATGTCGGCTTCCCCAGATAAGACCAAAGCCAAAGCCATTTAAACGAGAAACCTAACAAGTCCATTCTGTTACTTAATTGAGCTATTTGTCTGCTTCTAATGGCTGCGTTAGACGTGTTAGATTGATGCTCTGCCAGGGCTGCATATTCCACTTAGTGTAAAACTTCCTCCATAAGTGTCTCTACCTGTCAGCACAGAGATTCCTCCTACTATAATTATATTCATTACAGTTAATGACCTCTGCCTCACCTTGGACTGCACCCAGGGATCTTCCTGGGGTCTTGCTTTCCGACTGTGTGCCTGTGTGTGTGCGTGTGTCTGTGTTTCAAATTTGTATTTGTGCTTCCATGTGTGTATATGTGTGACGGATCTCTTCTCCCAGGTGCCAGGAGGAATGCCCGGTTGGCACCTACGGCCCGCAGTGTGCCCACAAGTGCGACTGCCAGAACGGTGCCACGTGCTATCACATCAACGGGGCGTGTGTGTGCGACACGGGCTTCAAAGGACCCCACTGCCAGGACCGGTTCTGTCCAAACGGGCTGTACGGCCTCATCTGTGACAAGTACTGCCCCTGCAACGCCAGCAACACCATCAGGTACTGCCCACGCCACAGCTCCGTGCTCACAGACCATATACTCACAGTGCGCTGGAGAGACATACTCAGACTGATTCACAGTTACAGCTCCCAAATGTCTGTCTTTGTGTCTGTGAACTTCCTGCCAAGAATACAGAGAAGTTCAGCCAGGAAGGTCCTTTAACTTTTAGAGCAGAAATCAAATGACGATAATTTTCCATTGATGCAAATGTGAATCTCTTTCTGGAAAAAATGGGGGCACATATAGATCACGTACCAAGGCACTCGCAGTTGGTAAATTATACATAAGCAGTAATATCATTGGAAAGAACAAATGAAAACTGTGCTTAGGCTATGGCTTTGTCAGGGCTGTTTAGCATTATTTTGTGTGAGACAGAACCATTCAGTATGGATGGTGCCATCTTTCAAGACACTCTCTTCACAAGCTGCTTAACAGCTATCTATCAAGGACAGGGGTGGGGGGAAGACAGGGGATGGGGAGGAGGAATGTGGTACCAGTACAGGAGGAGAGCACAGCAAGCAAAATCACACCTGCAGCTACACCCAAAACAGTATCTCCAGGAGCTGTCTGAGCTGGTAGATTAACTGGATGATTGGAACGAAAAAAGCTGATCGCAGTGATGTTTCACAAGGACGCTGCAAGAGGGAGCGAGTCACCTTCATCCCTCTGATCACATTCCACGGCTGTTAGCTGCTCCAGCCAATTTACCTTTATTTGTGATATAAGCACCGCTCATTAGGTCTGAGTGACTCTTGCGGCTCACGTCGCCACCATGCTCAATGACTGGCAGGGGTGATTAAAGAGTGCCTGATACTGAGGAGTAAAAAAAACGCATAACCTCTGTGTTTGTGTGGCAGGCAGAATCATGTCAAAGAAAAAAAATTCCTCTTATGGTTTCATGCACTTTTATCTCAACCAGCTAGCTTGTACCTTGTCTGGCCAACTACTGAAACTTGTTCATGCAGTGCTTCCAATATTGTTGATTCCTTATGTGGCTTTTTGCTTGTGTTGTACTCTGCCTCACCTTGGATAGAAGCATCTACCAAATGAATAAATGTAAATATAAATGTACTATGTTCTTGAGTCATGTGATTGGCGGGTCACTCTGTCATGGCCACCTCTCTCCCTGTCCCCAGCTGCCACCCTCTGTCAGGGGAGTGCACCTGTGCAGCAGGCTGGGCGGGGCTGTACTGCAACGAGACCTGCCCATCCGGTTACTATGGTGAAGGCTGCAGCCAGCCGTGCGACTGCGCCAACGGGGCGGACTGCGACGCCTTCACCGGAGCCTGCATCTGCGCCCCCGGGTTCACGGTCAGTCTCTCTCTACGGTCAACTTAACCCCGTCAGCAGGGAGGGTGTGAGCTGATTGCATCAGCACTAGGCTGCTTTTGTACAGTTTGATGGGAAAAAAAACAGTCTGTGTGACTAATTGTAGGGGGCCATTCTTTTAACAGTGGTCAGTGGTCAAGAGGACGTTATTGCTGTACTATACCTCAATGACAGTTCCTGGCTCGTTCTCAATCCAAATTGCTAGACAACTTGACTTGATAAAAAAAATGACTTTTTAAATAAATGAAGCTGCCTGAGCATTGCTCTGTGCTCTTATGTCTGCTCTCCCCATGCACCCAAATCTGTTTAATCCTTATGCCCACAACCAGATCACGAATACCTAAGGACAAATAATCTGTTCTCTCTCAATTAAATGAGATGTTTGTCGACGGCTTGCATGTTTATTACAGCTTGCTGTTGAGAAGACGTACTTTATATTTAAATTGGCTAGTACAGAGGAAATCAATGTAGCAGTGAAGTAATTAAGTTCTCAATTAAAAACTGTTACAAATAATTTACTTCATTTAAATCAAGTTAAATGTTAATTTCAGTCAAGAGACTCACGTATTGGGTTTCTCAAGGGATGTTTCTCCAATTTGGAATACTGATTTAAAAAATTGTGACGGGATAAAGCAGATAGCTCTTGGGAGACCACGATTTCTGCCGAAAGGAGTAATATCACACACACATTCACCATCTCCCCTCCAAAGTGTCTTGATAAAGGTTAGGTACACGTTCCACGTTATTTGTGGCAAATGTAAATGGCACTGAGAGCGCTGTAATGCTTTGGAGATTATATCAGCGCTTTGGGAGAGCAGAGGAATGTATAACGGAGAGGAGCGGGCGGATTGCTGTATTACAGCAGGCATAATGAATGAGTCCTATTACAGCGCTGGTCTGTCCTCAATACGAATCACTTTGCGAGTGATGGAAGGAGGAGGAGATGCATTGACTAAGGAGTGGGACACTTTTGCTGATGAGACCCTGGCAGCCATTAATAATCAACTGTGTGGTCCACCTGCTAAACAAACAGTCGTGATGCTGTGCAGTAATTTTAGACATCCACCTATTGCTGCTCCTTTTTCTTGTAAGCTGCCGTTTTTTTTTTTTTACCTTCCCTGCTGTTGCTGTTTACCTGCTGTTTGCTGACAATGGCACATTGTTTCTGTGCCTGAATGCACATGGAGATAACTGAGGCTTATTTATCAATGAGACAAATGTCTGGCAATGACTGAGGCTTCACGAATCCCAGACTGGACAGAGCTGTCGTGTGCTATCAGTGACTGATTGATATGAACCAATCGCAGTGGCTTCCTGTGGAGAGCAAAGTCAGTGATTGACAGCACATGGTATTGCCTCACTCTCCTATCAGTGCATGTTTCCACATTGAAAGGTCAGGTAAGTTAAATGAGAATCTGAAGCAGGGTTTAGCTCTCAGTGCAGGGTGTCCTCTTGGGATTTTAGCTAAAGCCAGTAAGCGCTGCTAGTCTCTGTGGCCTCTCCTGCTGCTAGACACGATGCCTGTGCCAGCTTGGAGAATGCCAGTTTCACACAGCAGGTGTCCGCAAAGACTTTGAACCACCTGGCAGAGGCCCGTCTGTCCGCCGCGGCAACGACAACGTCTTAATTTCCACCACCTGTTCATGCCCAGCACAGGTAGAGCCAGGTGCTTCAGCCACAATGAGGGCAAGCAGCATTTAACACAGTATGGAGGGATACAGGGGTGGGATACGGGTGTAGGGTACAGGGGTAGTGATACGCACTACAGATAAATATACCTAATACCACGTACCTCTTAATTGTTACAGAGATTTTCAGCTATCACTATGCAATAGCATGTTACTAGCTCATTTCTGGATGATTTCTTGTTTAGGAAGGTAAGGTAGAAGCAAGGGTTGTGGAATAAGTATGCAGAGTAGCATGTAACAGTAGTGTCAGAGCAGGTGATCCAGTCTGTATTTTGCTGTGAAGCTGCTCCAGAGACTGTGCTGCTGTTGAGCTGCTGTGCCTCGTAGCCCTAGAGACTGGCCAGCTGCTGGTCCTTACATCTCTGGAAACTGCATAGCTGTTACTCCGTACAGCCCTGGAGACCACACAGCTGCTTGTCTTTGCAGTCCTGGAAACAGTGCAGCTGCTACTCCTTACAGCCTTAGAAACCATGCAGGTGCTACTCCTCATAGCCCTGAAGACAACACAGTTGTTGTACCTCATAGCTCCGGAGACTGTGCATCTACTGTGCGTTATAGCCATGGAGACTGCACACCTACTGCACCTCATAGCCATGGAGACGGCACACCTACTGCATCTTATAGGGCTGGAGACGGCACAGCTGGCTGTCTCTAACAGGGGCTTTTCAGAGGAGATGATGAAGACGGAGGGAGCAACTGCAGCGTGTCAGACACAGGAACGCATGACTCCGGCTGTCACGTTGCGCTGGTACCAACGGACAGCCGTCGGTCCAGCGTGATGCAAAGGGCTGAAACACAAGCAGTTCTCTGTGTCTGAAGTCCCTCACTCAGGGGACACAGACACTCCATAACCTTTCCACAATCCCCGTCGCGTCTCCTCTGAGCTTCTGATCCGAGGGGAGGGGGGGCTGGTGAGACAGGACCTCAGAGCTGAGGAGAGGCTTGAGAAAAAAGTGCTGGAAATAGCTTTGCTAATTGGACAAAGAACATGGTTTGTTTTGTGGAAAGAGGGGATGCTGAACGATGAGAGGCTTGTTTTTTTCCAAAGCAGTCCTACACCCTCCTCAGCTGTGATCATCAGAGATGCGCAGTGAAGCCCCACGGAGAGCTTGATTTTGTTGTTCATTAACGGCAGCGTGGAGGGTTTCTGGGACAGATCCTTTCCTGTCACCTAAGTGGACTCTCACTGTGCCCTGATTGATGGGAGCGATTTTTTTTTTCATCCTCTTCCATTTTTTTGTTTCTTCCTAGACCCCGTTTATATCTTGGTACAACCGTCATTCTCTTTAGAACTTTTATCAAGCTTTATGAATATTAAATGGATGGTCGACAGAAGAGGCAATTAAAATGAGCTGTGTTGGAAGTGTTGCGGATGTTTAATTAGTGGTTCTCTTTTTGCACCTCAGTGGGAGTAGGACTGATCAATGTTACGTCAGAGAGGAAGAGAAGGTGTTTGTGTGGCTCCTGTCTAATTAGTTGGCTCTGAATAATAATGAGTATGAGCAGAGAGTGACAGGGAACAGTGATTCTACAGCCACGCCTCTCCTGCTCCTCCCAAAATGGGTGTGGCTGGACTGGTATCCATGGCTACAAGTTATCATGTGAAGACTTGCATACCCCATACACTGATTTCATTATCTAGTGTAACAATATCTGTAATGTACTTCTGCTCAGATGTACTAATAGGTACTCAATGCTGCTGACCAAAGGCCCTTATTGAGAGAGAATGACACAGCTTACATTTTTACATGTAATTATTTACATATACTGAAGTTATTCAGGTTAAATATTCAATGGTCCAACAGCAGTTGCCCACGGGGAATCAAACCTACAACCGCTTGTGTATGTAGTGGACTCTCTGTAGCATTCAGTATAAATGGCACAATCTGATTCGTGCATGTAGGTGCTGCTGTAAAGTCAAATGGATGTTTGTGCTTATGGAGTGTTTCTTATTGAGGTCACGCACAGGTTTACTGCAGGTGAACTGCAGGTGTACCACACAGGAAGAGGCTGAAACTCATGACAGTGCGGTCCCTCTCTCTCGCCATCCGCTGACTTCACTCCTTTCCCAACTCACAGCGGAGGCAGAATCGCCATCGTTAGCACTCTCAGAACTGGGCCTTTTGAACGGAACAAAGGGAGCTGTCGCCGAGTGATGAAATTTTCATTCAGAGAAGGGGCTTTTATGTGGGTGCGGAGGGGCAGCAGGCGGAGAGCCGCTCCGAGATGCAGTGCATGCCCCTGGCAGCACATCATCATCTTCCCTCCACTTTCAAAGCCTGCTGAAGGTGGTAATGAAGCCATTAAGGCTGTATGAACCCTCAACACAGTACCACTGAGGAACACTGCTATGCAAATAACCAAGATGGTGCCACAAAGAGGTGGGGCTATGCAAATTTACCACATATTACAACTTGGTGGTGTGGCTATGCAAATTTGCCACATGTTACAACTTAGGGATGGGGCTATGCAAATTTTTACCACATGTTACAACTTAGGGGTGGGGCTATGCAAATTTACCACATGTTACAACTTAGGGGTGGGGCTATGTAAATTAATAGCGCACTGCAGCTGAGGGGCAGAATTACAAATGCTGGGAGTCTCGATGGGACTCATTTAGTCACCTGTCACTCATGCCCTGGGAGAACTGGGATGGCCACAGTGGACATTCCAGAGGTCCAGGGACAATAATGATTTCCCAGGGGCACTGGGAGAAAGGGGGGTAACTGAGGCCCCATGTTCTGTCTGTTAAAAACTGAGAGGCACTCTAATGAGGACCATGTTTCTTTTATAGGGTGCTTTATTCTAATAGGTCAGTCTGGGACTCCTGGGCTATGTTTCTTTTATAAGGCGCTTTATTCTAAAGGGGTCAGTCTAGGACTCGTGGGCAGATTGAAGAGAGAGTGCTGCCAGGCTCACACAGTCTGCACACAAGCTGAGGAGGAGTCACACACATCAAGCCAGAGTCACACACACAGAGTAAGAGTCACAGACACTGATGATCATACTATGAGCCTTGTCGTTGTCCACATTAGTCTCCCTGTGTCTGATAAGCTGCAGCTTAATCAGTTTAATTGAATATACATATAATCAGTGTGTTCAGTGATTAGTGATGAGTGGGTGCTAAAGACTCCCATGAAAGTGCAGTAAGGTAATGTGAAGGAAAAAAAACAAGCATTTTAGTCCTGGAATAGGTGACCTATAAGTCCACACACTGTGATGTCTATGTGCCTTCATTGTGTTTGATTTTGTGGCTGTTTCTCTCCTTCTTTCACATGCAGGGAGAGGACTGCACTCTAATTTGCCCCCCAGGACTGTTTGGGACAAACTGCTCCAGCTCCTGCTCCTGCCAGAATGAGATTGCATGCTCCCCTGTTGATGGTACCTGCATCTGCAAAGAAGGTACCTCTGTGTCCCGCTGATATGCCACCCCATCCACATACCTGCTCCAGCTCCACCCTCTCTGTCTCAGAGCCTTCTGAAAGCGACCAATCACCTGTGAGACTCAATGAGTTGGGTCACAAAAGCAACACATATCCAACACTGCAAGCAACTCCTAGGCGTCTCTTTACATTGCGCTGCACTGACTCCACCTGTCAATCATCCTCCTTTTAAGACTGGCTGGCGACGCAGCCAATGGGGGTCTCTTTTGAGGTCGCTCTCAATATTCTGAGATCAGATGCCAAGAGCCGTTTCTTTATTTTTTTGTGCTTTGCTCCTTCGATTCTGTCTGTCATAAATATTTACCCCCCAGCGGAATTAGCGAGGACGCCAATACACGGCCGATGGCTGAGATGAATCTCACATCTGTCGCTTTCATTCTCAAAGGAACCAATCACTTCATCTCATAGACAGCTTCAAAGCTGTTCATGGCTTTGCAGTTCATGATAATTTTCCTATGTGTATATACATACATTTGTATATATAACAATATGTATATTTATTTTCTATATTACAAATGATATGTCTACATACTGGGGATGTCTATCTGTAAAATTGCATGCAAGCTAATTGAACACAGTAAGATTGTGTGTCGATAGTCTTGGCCTCTGTTCAACTCAAACAAAAAAAGGGGAAGAACATGGCTTATTATTTTTTATTTAAACTGTTTGTCCTGTTGACTTAGAAAGCTAATTGCCTTGCTGCTGTGCTATAGAAAGGAGGCAGAGGTTTAGTGTAAGTTTAGCCCTGCAGGCGGTTTGGATTGGCAGGGCTGTCCTCAGCTTGCCCCTTACATCTGCCAGAATATCAAGCAGTAAAAAATCCATAGCAACATCACAGATGCATCCTCAGTATGAAATTATTCTGCGTGATATTAGACCCTGAGTTTCAGTATTTGAACTCTGTAATGGGACATGTTTCCAAGAGAAACCTTGCTGGAAGAGTAGGGTTTTGTTCCTGTGCAGGTGCTGTTTCTAATGTGACCCAGACCACGTTAGTTTTCTCTTTCTGTGCTTCAGGTTATTCACTGTAAGCTGTCTTTGTGCACAGATTGTTGACTGTGACTGCTCTGTTGCTGACTGCTGTTTCTGTGTGTGCTCTGGGTCATTGACCATGGTCTCTCAGTGTATCATTGACCGTGTTCTCTCTCTGTGTCCCACTGACCGTGTTCTCTCTCTGTGTCCCATTGACCATGTTCTCTCTCTGTGTCCCATTGACCGTGTTCTCTCTCTGTGGCCCACTGACCGTGTTCTCCCTCTGTGTCCCATTGACCATGTTCTCCCTCTGTGTCCCATTGACCGTGTTCTCCCTCTGTGTCCCATTGACCATGTTCTCTCTCTGTGTCCCATTGACCGTGCTCTCTCTCTGTGTCCCATTGACCGTGCTCTCTCTCTGTGTCCCATTGACCGTGCTCTCTCTCTGTGTCCCATTGACCGTGTTCTCTCTCTGTGTCCCATTGACCTTGCTCTCTCTCTGTGTCCCATTGACCGTGTTCTCTCTCTGTAACTCATTGACCGTGTTCTCCCTCTGTGTCCCATTGACCCTGTTCTCTCCCTCTGCTGCAGGCTGGCAGGGTGTGGACTGCTCCCTCCCATGCTCCAGTGGGCTGTGGGGTCTGGGGTGTAACCAGTCCTGCGCCTGTGCCAACGGGGCGGCCTGTGACCCTGTGGATGGTTCCTGCACCTGCTCCCCGGGCTGGCAGGGGGAGCACTGTGACATGCCCTGCCCTGTGAGTCCACCCACACATGGAACATCACAGAGCGGACACTCTGATCACAGCCTCCCCTGATCCTCGCTTCACTCCTCTGACACCTGCCTTCTGACCCCTGCCTCGGCCCTCTAACATTCTTTTTTAACATGAGAAATATGTTTTACTCAAATGTAGTTTTTATTTGGTGTGGTACTGTACTATAATCACTGGATGCACTGTAAGTCACCCTGCATAAAAACACGTGGTAAGGGCCATGAGAAAGATTACAGTGGAAAGAGTTAGGGCTAGCACTGGGTTAGCTCAGCGTTTGCATTGTGCCATATTGTGGGAAGGGGTTTTCTTGCTGCCCAGCTGCACATGTCAGCTGTGGTGTTGTTGTCATTGGCAGGATGGTACATACGGCCTGGAGTGTCGGGAGTACTGTGACTGTAACCATGCCGACGGCTGTGACCATGTGAGCGGGGATTGCCACTGCCTCGCCGGCTGGACAGGTGAACACCAAGACTCTGACATACCGAGACTCTGAGTCACTGGACCTCACACACACTTCCATATGTGTATATGTGTGTAAGTGCGTTCAGCAGGTTCTGCAGTGGAGAAAGGGCACGCTTAGCCCAAACAACAGAAGAAGAGAGAGAAAAGTCCTGACGGAGGTCTCCACTGCAATCTCCCATCCGCTCAGAGCCCAAATCCCAATACTGCAGTCTTTGACACTCTGAGCTGCAATATTCAAATGTTTGAGTATGCAGAGGTAATACAGCTGCTCACTCATGAAAATGTGGTCCAATTAAAACCTGCTGCTACTGTGCTTCCCTTGTTTCACCACAGTATCAGCTGCAGGCAGACTCTGCAGGTCGCATCAGAGTTATTTCGCGGGGCGTCGGCTCCAGGAATTGCGTTGTAATTTGGAGTGGCTTGTAAGTGGCCCTGGATAAGGCCATCCATTGAAGTAAATATTAACTAATAAAACTAAAATGAAAGGGAATAAAAAAGGAGGGTTAGGATGATTGCCTGTCAGAAGGCTGCATGAGTGTGTCTTGACTCACGCTGCTGTGCTGAATTTGGGGGCTTTAGTGGGGAAGGTCATGGCTCCAGAGCCTTGGAGGTCTGTGTTGGGGGAGTTTGCAGGGTCAGAGGGGGGTGCGTTCTGGGAAATGAGGAGGGTTAATTGGGGATGGGAGAGGAGCATGTGACGCCAGGAGGGTCTCATGCTCTGAATATCGGACAGGTTTGCATGCCATCTGCTTGTTATAATTGAGTCACTTGGGGTCCCATAGAGAGGGACAGGGGAAGGGCCAGGTGGGGTGGGAGTGGGGGAGTGGGGAGGGGGGTGTCAGAAGGCCAAGGTGGGGAAGTGTCGAGGGGGTACCCAGCAGCTCCGGTTAGGGGCCCCTCTGTGAAAATCCCTCTCGGGAATCACTGGGAACCTCCTGTGTGTTGGATCTGCTTTTTACCATTCAAACCGGTGGTTCAGCAGGATTTTTCATTCCTTCAGAATCTGGGAGGGAGGGAGAGGGAGTTATTTTAAAAAAGAGAACAGTATGCATGTGAAAATGGTGAATGCAGTGGGCTCTGAACGGGTAAGCCGGTGCTGGATAGTACATTTCTGAAGAGGCTTGTGCTTTCTGGAGGGCTGGAAAATTCTCATTTATTTCCAGACAGTAAAGGAGGAAGAGGCTTCACCCTGACACCACCCCACTGCCATGAAACCTCTGTGCCACAGTGCAGTCCAGCTTTTGATGTTTTAAAACAGCTACATACACATATGCACTCACACACATGCACACACACACATAGGCACGAGTGGGCACACATATACACACACATGCAGAGTAAGTGGTTGGTTTGAAAGCCAGTGTGAGTTTCACTCAGGTTTAATTCAAAGGAGTGTGATCGCTGGCGGTTTAATGGCTGCTCTGCACTCTGAAGTTCTCCTGTCAAAAGAAATTCTAAATGAGGCGCCGGTAGAGAGATGAGGATGCTATTTCCAGAGCAAGTGCTGGTGTGGTAGTGCGTGTGTGTGACTCTTTCTGTGTGGGTATGTATGTGCGTGTGTTTGTGTGTATGTGTGTTTCTGTGCGTGTGTGTTGGCTAGTGAGGATATGGACATGGCCAGAAACAGACATTGTCCCTTCCTGAAGCGCAATCTCTCCCTCTGTGTCTCTGCCTGGATCTCTCTCTGTCTCTCTCTCTCACTGTCTCTATCTCTCCCTCTCACAATTCTCAATTCAAATTTTCTACTGGCATGGCATGCAAAGCACTTATTGCCAGAACATAAACAGCAAGCTCTTTCCCTTTCCCTCTCTCTCACTGGTTCTGCGAATGCTCACAGCATGGTTAAGGAACTGACATAGAGGCAGTTCAATTGCAATGGACACACAGCTTTTAATAAACACTCTGCACAGGAAGGCTTACGCAGATCAATTAAACAGTGAAATCTCAGAATGGGGATAATTAGAGGAAAACGGGTTGTTTGCAAGTAAATCCCTGGATTTCAGTGTTCACAGCCTCATGTGTGAGCTGTACTGTGTAGGGGACATAGCCATAAGCATAAACCATCTAATCCTTCAAGTATTACAGCATCCTGAGACCACTGCACTGATGGTGGCTTTAGACCATGCCCACTGCAGGAAACTGAATTGCCAGGAGAAAAATACAGAATTATGTTTTCATGAAAAATTCAAAATTCATGGAGTGAATTTCCTGAGGCAATCTCGAGTTTGTGAAGTTGATTAATTTGTTTTTTGAAACGGGGAGAAATACAAATTTAACACTGAGCAATACAATTATCAGATTGTGTGTGTGTGTGTGTGTGTGTGGGTGTGTAGGCGTGTACATGAGACTGGTTTCAACATCTGTCCCTAGATGGGATTTTAAAATAAAGAAGGGGTAAGAGAAATGAGAGAAATTAAAATACAAATTAATTAAAAATTGATCAACTGACCATGTTAAATTCACACTTCAATACAGGTAACCCCACAGAGGACTATAAGGTCTGTGTTGTTCCAGCCAAAACTTTTCCTTTACTTTCCAGTACTTATGCTATTCAATTATTGATCCCAGTAACCCCAGCAAAGGAGTCAGTGGTGTTTGTGTAGTGTTAATTGTGTAGTGTTAATTGACTAGTAATATTTATGGTTAATCCAGTGTTTAAGTCTGTACTCACCCAAGAGATCAGTGAAGGATTAGAGCGCCCCTTACAGACATGAGGCCCTGGTGTGGGAGCCAGTGAAGATGGTGCATTTGTGTCCCTGCAGGGGTCCACTGTGACAGCGTGTGCGTGCAGGGCCACTGGGGTCCCAACTGCTCCAACACCTGCACCTGCGAGAACGGGGGCTCCTGCTCACCTGAGGACGGCTCCTGCGTGTGCGCCCCGGGATACCGCGGGACGTCCTGCAAGCGAAGTAAGCTGTCTCCTCTAAGGACAGGACCCACTCAGCCCTGGTCTGTCAGTGTCTGCAGGGCCACTCAGTCCTGGTCCTGGTCCTGGACATTCACAGCATCAGCAGACCCTTATTCAAGCCTGGGTTAGCATGTGATAGACAATCCTGAAGGAAGGCTGTACGCAAATTTCATTTATCCAATGGCCCTGGCTTAAATTGCTCAATTAGGTAACTAGCCATAATAAATTTTTCAGCTATCAACTTCCTAAAATACAGTGATTTATCCATGGTATTAATTTAATAAACCTCTCAAATGAATGCACAAATTGGATAAATAATCGATTATGTCATTATTAAGTAATGATGATTGAGCATGGGTTGGAACATAGGCCAGCATACATATTGCCCTCCAGAAGCTAAGCTTGATGATATTTTGGTAGAGCAGTGTGCTGCCACATTGGCAGGACCGTCTGTTTATAAGACGTCCTGTTTTGTGGCCAGAAGGTCGCACGTTTGATTCCCAAGTGAGGCAATCCCGTTGTGTCCTTGAGCAAAGTACATGAACCTGAATAGGTCCAGCAGAAACATCCAGCTGTATAAATTGATCTTGAAGTGTGAAACTCTGTAATTCTCTCTGGCGGAGGGTGTCTGTGAGGCACATAAAGCCTGGGATGAATGATCTTCTCCCTCCCTCTGTGAAGTCCTCGCTGAGGTGCCAGCAGCTCCAGTGAGAGGCTTTAATTTGAGGTTCAGGGTCTCATCGAACCTCTGGTGTTTTTTCCATCTTACATAAGAAGGGTACATTTATACATGAGAGGAGTCCACAGCCGATTGAGGCCCATCACTCTGCCTGTAGTCTAACGTACATCTGGCACTGTCTTGAGCCTGGTCTCGAGCACTCCAAGGGCCTTTGCTGCCACTGTGAGCCTCGCTAAGTTTTTCCATGCAAAAATAAATGGCAGCGTTAAAAAATACCTTGTAGCGTCATTGCGAAAATGAATAATTTCTGCCTTTACTTTTCACTTAATACCTCTTCATAACATTTTGATTTCATATTTGATTCCTGTTGCCCTTATCATTCCTTTTGACAAGCTTCTGTGTCCCTCCTAAGAGTGTGATGCCCAGAACTAGACCCAGTACTCTAAAGTTGTCTGTATGTGTGCTTGTGTGTATCAGCCTGCTCTCCAGGGTTCTATGGACAGCGCTGCAGTCAGTCGTGCCCGCAGTGTATTCACAGCACTGGGCCGTGCCACCACATCAACGGCTACTGCGAGTGTCTACCCGGCTTCTACGGCTCCCTCTGCAACCAAGGCAAGACCCCGACTTCCACTTTCACTCTTTGGCACATACAAGGACGACCCGCACTGCAGAGTCAAGTGTTTGTCTGTTTTCAGAGCACCCCCGGGTTCCCCTAATTCACAGTAATGATCCTGTGGGGGTTTGCTGTAATCTTTCACCGAGCTCTCCAGAGAGCAGAGAAGACCTCCGGGGTGCGGAGAAAACATACGTATTACTCCTCACAATAATCAGCTGATCTATTCGTGAATTAAGGAAAGTCAGTGGGCATATATAGAATTCACTTTCATGACTTTCAGAGACATTTTGTCAATGAAAATGTAATTATTTTAAAATTCAGAAGAAAAAAGTATGGTAATTGTGTCTGTTACCATAATAACTAGGAGAAAGGGAACAATCAGCGGGGTCTGTGGCTGGACCAGTAAGCAGTGTCCATGGCCTGCCCACACACTTTTTCTGTGGGTTTGTGTCCATCAGTGTGCAGTGCTGTCTGGTGTCCTCCACAACACACTCAGCACTAACGAACATCTTCCACAGAGTGGAAATGATCTGTACCGGGAAAATCATAGATTCATATGCAGATGCAAAACCAGCTTTGAGGAACTTGAAAGAAATTTCCAGAAAGGAAAAAAAAAAGTTGTTAAAATATGATCATAAAAAGTCTATGTCAAGTAGATTTAATTTCAGAGTGCATACAGAAACATCATGCCACTCTGTTTTGCTTTTATGTCCTTCTAACATTGATTTATTTCCTTTGAAAAACACAAAACTTTTCTTTTCTATTTGGATGTGTTTATTTAACTTATTTTTAAACCAATTCCTTGTTTTGGGTGCATAAAAATAGACACCAACAGAATCCATTTGAATCATACGGTACTAGAAGGAGGAAACAGCCCCCTTGAAGTGTAGTTACAGTGCTGGCCAAAAGTATTGGCACCCCTGCAATTCTGTCAGATAATGCTCAATTTCTCCCAGAAAATGATTGCAATTACAAATGTTTTGGTAGTAATATCTTCATTTATTTTGCTTGCAATAAAAAAACACAAAAGAGAAAGAAAAAAAAGTCAAATCAAGTATCAATTTACACAAAACTCCAAAAATGGGCCGGACAAAAGTATTGGCACCCTTTGAAAAATCATGTGATGCTTCTCTAATTTGTGTAATTAACAGCACCTGTTACTTACCTGTGACACATAACAGGTGGTGGCAATCACTAAATCACACTTGCAGCCAGTTAAAATGGATTAAAGTTGACTCAACCTCTGTCCTGTGTCCTTGTGTGTACCACATTGAGTATGGAGAAAAGAAAGAAGACCAAAGAACTGTCTGAGGACTTGAGAAGCAAAATTGTGAGGAAGCATGGGCAATCTCAAGGCTACAAGTCCATCTCCAAAGACCTGAATGTTCCTGTGTCTACCGTGCGCAGTGTCATCAATAGGTTTAAAGCCCATGGCACTGTGGCTAACCTCCCTAGATGTGGACGGAAAAGAAAAATTGACGAGAGATTTCAACGAAAGATTGTGCGGATGGTGGATAAAGAACCTCGACTAACATCCAGACAAGTTCAAGCTGTCCTGCAGTCCGAGGGTACAACAGTGTCAACCCGTACTATCCGTCGGTGTCTGAATGAAAAGGGACTCTATGGTAGGATACCCAGGAAGACTCCACTTCTGACCCAGAGACATAAAAAAGCCAGGCTGGAGTTTGCTAAAACTTACCTGAGAAAGCAAAAAACATTTTGGAAGAATGTTCTCTGGTCAGATGAGACAAAAGTAGAGCTTTTTGGGAAAAGGCATCAACATAGAGTTTACAGGAAAAAAAACGAGGCCTTCAAAGAAAAGAACACGGTCCCCACAGTCAAACATGGCGGAGGTTCCCTGATGTTTTGGGGTTGCTTTGCTGCCTCTGGCACTGGACTGCTTGACCGTGTGCATGGCATTATGAAGTCTGAAGACTACCAACAAATTTTGCAGCGTAATGTAGGGCCCAGTGTGAGAAAGCTGGGTCTCCCTCAGAGGTCATGGGTCTTCCAGCAGGACAATGACCCAAAGCACACTTCAAAAAGCACTAGAAAATGGTTTGAGGGAAAGCACTGGAGACTTCTAAAGTGGCCAGCAATGAGTCCAGACCTGAATCCCATAGAACACTTGTGGAGAGATCTGAAAATGGCAGTTTGGAGAAGGCACCCTTCAAATCTCAGGGAGCTGGAGCAGTTTGCCAAAGAAGAATGGTCTAAAATTCCAGCAGAGCATTGTAAGAAACTCATTGATGGATACCGGAAGCGGTTGTTCGCAGTTATTTTGTCCAAAGGTTGTGCTACCAAGTATTAGGCTGAGGGTGCCAATACTTTTGTCTGGTCCATTTTTGGAGTTTTGTGTAAAATGATAATTGATTTAATTTTTTTTTCATTGTCTTTTGTGTTTTTTCATTGCAAGCAAAATAAATGAAGATATTACTACCAAAACATTTGTAATTGCAATCATTTTCTGGGAGAAATTGAGCATTATCTGACAGAATTGCAGGGGTGCCAATACTTTTGGCCAGCACTGTAAGTCTTTAATTGAAGGGAATTGTCGGAGGGAAGTGAAAAATCTACTTCAGATCAGACGTTCTTGTCTGCACAGAATTCAAGTAAGGGAAATTGATAATTGGAGTAACCTTAACTCCCCAAGATGTTCATATTGACCCAAACTAGGAAGGAACAAAGACAGTACTATGGAGACTTCTACAGTCATGTGGTCTAGAAGGCCTCAGAAACTCCATAATGGGTAGAGTTGCTTAGAGACATACTGTCTCTCATTGATATCAGCCAGTAAAAACACTTTACTTTCTACAGCAGAGCAATGATTCAGAACAAAGTCATCACTCTGCTCATTGTGGGTTAAATCTAGTCTTGCTCTTCAGTTACTTGAAAGCAGTGTGCTTGTGTGCATAATGTTCTCTTTTGTAGTTTCTATGCCAAAAAACTGTAATGTGATGAGTAACATGAGAAGTGCAGTGCTTGTGTGTAGTTTATTCATGCAGCATGGATTCCATGGATACTGGCTATCTGTTGTGGTGTTAAACCACTCTCCTGCTGTACTGACTGTGTGTGTGCGTGTGTGTGTGTGCGTGTGTGTGTATGTGTGTGTGTGTGTGTGTGTGTGTGTGTGTGTGTGTGTGCGCGCGTGTGCGTGTGTATGTACATATGCTCTGCCTGTGTGTGTGCACATGTCTGTGCTCTCTCATAGTGTGCCCTAGTGGCAGGTATGGGAAAGACTGTGCGGAGGTGTGTCTGTGTACCAATAATGGTACCTGCAACCCCATCGACGGCTCCTGTCAGTGTTTCCCCGGCTGGATCGGTGACGACTGCTCCCAGGGTTCGTACCTCTGCACTTCTCTCTACCTCTTTTCCCTCTTTTCTCTCTCTCACTTCATCCATCAATCCATCCACCGACCCATCCAAACAGCTAGGCTTCCAGATTTGCGCACCACCCAAAGTCACCCCCATCATAGACACATTTATTTTCAAAATTACCTACATATGCTCAACACGTAAATGCACAAGCCAGTTCAAAAAGCAATTATACTCTTTGTAATTACACATCAGAGCCAAGATCTGAATTAGAGGTTTGACCTGCCACAGTTCTCATACATTACGGCCCGATACCAGCTGACAGGTTTTTTACTTCCACTCCTGAGATAAAGCAGCCAGTGGCGAGGAACGGAAACGAGTGCTGGTGTGGAGTGGAGTGCAGTGTGTGGAGACTGAGGGGTGAAATTAAATTTAGGATGTGCATGGAGTCGGTTGCAGAGATGCACAGACAGCCCAGGTGCAACATAGGTACAGTGCAGACATGGAGCAGATTCATTACAGATATACAGATTCAATGCAGATACAGTGCAGATTCAGAACAGACATAGTGAAGATTCAGTACAGATGTACTGCAGATATAGTAAAGATTCTGTACAGAGATAGTGAACGCAATTTGGATGTAGCGTCATATGGATGTGGTGCAGAGAGCTGCTGAAGTGTGTATGTGTGTGTGTGTGTGTGTGTGTGTGTGCGTGTGTGTGTGTGTGTGTGTGTGTGTGTGCGTGTGTGTGTGTGCACGTGTGTGTGTGCGCGCGTGTGTGTGGGAGATTGTGCTGACTCTGTGTCTGACATCTGCAGCCTGTCCCCAAGGCTCCTGGGGCCCTGACTGTATCCACACTTGTAACTGTCACAACGGAGCCCAGTGCAGCGCCTCTGATGGGGAGTGCAGGTGTAGCGCTGGCTGGACCGGACTCTACTGCACGCAGCGTGAGTCTCGCCCATCCCCAGACACACAGTGACACCTGCTGGCAGCCCTTTGGAACTGCAGCAGCTGTCTGCTGACAGCTGTTTTGGGAAAATGAGACCATTGCAAAATTAATTTGTGTTTAAAGCTTAAAAGTATCTTCCAAAAGGGATATCTGTTTAACTTTGGACAGGATTTTAATCTACTTTACTCCACAACACTCCAGTGAAAACCCTTAAAGCAGGTATTATGCAGCTAAATAAACATTCACGCATCCATTACGCACAATCCAGAAACCATTCGATCCGCAACATTGCATTTCTTTCCAGACAACTCATTCATTTAACAGTGCATCCAATTTTCTTCAGTTCTAAATGGTGTCATTTCATTTTTTATGGCATAAGAGCCCAGGAATTTTCCATCCCATAAGAGGAGAGCTGGTCTTTGGTGATGTGATGTAATGTGATGCGACTTGAATTCAGTTCTGTGGATATAGATTACATCTCTTTGCATCAGCCCAGTGTCTGTGTGAGTTTGTTGTCTGGTAACGCTTCAGCTGAACCGATGTTATATGGATCTGTTAATGAGCGCATTAAAGAGCAGTGCGTGCCTGTGTGTGTGTTTGTTTCTGTGTGTGTGTGTGTGTGTGTGTGTGTTTTATTCCCTTTCCACAAAGATCACTGTTGAAGCTCCAGGCTTTCCTCGCTCCTGGTTGATGACTAGCTTTGTGATGTCACTCTGTGTCATACCCTTGCTCTTTGTTGCTCTGTGTTGGTCCCTGTTGCTGTGTTGTACCCCGTTGTGCCATTGCTCCATGTATCTCTGTGCTGCTTTGTGTTCTTCCCTGTTCCTCTATGTTACATCACGTTGCTCTGTGTTGATCTGTGTTTCTCCACGTTGATCTTTGTTGCCCTGTGTTGTTCCCTGTTGCTCTGAGTGGCTCCGTAACTCTGTGTTGCCCTGTGTTGCCCTGTGTCGCCCCGTGTTGTTTTGTGTTGCTCCATGTTGCTGTGTGTTGCCCTGTGTTGCTTTGCCTTGCTCTGTGTTGCGCAGCTGTGACTTTGTCTCCCTCAGGCTGTCCCTCAGGGTTCTTCGGGCAGGACTGTGAGGAGGTGTGTCACTGCCAGAACGGCGCGGACTGCGATCACGTAAACGGACAGTGCGCCTGCCGCACCGGCTTCATTGGATACAGCTGTGAGCTGAGTGAGTCTGACTGACCCAGGAACCCCCACCTCAGCCAAACACATATCTGCCACAAATCACATGTCTGCCCAACAGTGCTGAAAGTCACTAACACTAACACTAACTTTTGAGGATTTTTCTACCATTTGTTTGCACAAAGAGACACAATTGCCTGTTTGAGGAATAACTCAACATTGTTACCAAAGGTGAGGTTTCCATTCAAAGAGCGGAGCCAACAGGTGAAGCAGTCGATGGTGTGCCTCCTTTCTTGGGGTGGTTGAGTTCGTGTGTGCGCATGCGTGTGTGGGTGTGTGTGCGCATGCGTGTGTGGGTGTGTGTGCGCATGTGTGGGGGCGTGTGTGAAGGCGTAAGTGTGACCCACTCTCTCTCGTTGTCTCTCATGCAGAGTGCCCATCTGGAACCTATGGCTACGGGTGCCAACAGCTGTGTGAGTGTATGAATAACGCCACCTGTGACTATGTGACAGGAACCTGTTACTGCAGTCCTGGCTATAAGGGCATCCGCTGTGACCAGGGTGAGCAAGGGCACTGCATCTCTGTCTCACACACACACAAACACACACACACACACATATACACACACATACATAAATCTTCTCTTTCATGCACACACGCACGCCCATACTTGTACACACATACATTCACACATGCACAAACACACGGCTCCTGTCTTTCTGCAGCAGCCCTGATGATGGATGAGCTGAACCCCTACACTAAGATCAGCCCGGCGCTGGCCTCGGAGCGCCAGTCTGCAGGCGCGGTGATGGGCATCATCTTCCTGCTGCTGCTGATCATGGCCATGCTCAGCGTGTTCGTCTGGCACCGGCACAGACAGAGGGAGAAGAGCCACGACATGCCCAGCGTGTCTTACACACCCGCCCTGGGCATCTCATCCACCGACTACTCCCTCTCCGGTAAGAGCACACACATTTATTATAAGTATCCACCGACTACTCCCTCTCCGGTAAGAGTACACACATACACTTATATACACACTTACACACATGCACACACGCTCTTTTTCTCTTTCTCTCTCTCTCTCTCTCTCTCTCTCTCACACACACACACTTCTTATATGAATGCACACACATTGTGTCTGTGTGTGTGTGTGTGTGTGTGTGTGTGTGCATGTATGCTTGTGTGTACGTTCATTAATATGTGTTTATATATGTGTGTATACATGTGAGTGTGTGAGTCCAAAAAGCTCTTCGATGTATCTCATTGCTCTGGTCCACAGACGCCTCTCAGTGCAGTGTTAGTGCCAGTTCCAGTGGCCACTGCTTCTCCAATCCCAGCTACCACACGCTGGGCCAGTGTGGAGTTGCACAGCGCCATACCAACAACCTGGAAGGCCAATCCACCATGAAGGTACAGAGCTCACACACCTTCACACACTGTCACTCACCTGCGCACATTGCACACACACATACACCATTCCTCTGTCTCATGAACGCTTGCATGCAGTCTCACACACCTACACACACACACACACACACACACCTGCAGGTATACATTCACACACATTACACAGTATTACTTGCACAATTTTTCATAATGTCTCCAACTCACACTCACCTGACTTTACCTGAGTGATATGTATTCTGAATAAGTTGTGTCCTTTTCTCTTCACACAGCCGAAAAGCAAGAAAGGGGACAGGAACAGCGCAGAGTGGCGCGCTTACTGCAACCTCAAAGACCTCGGTCAGTGTCTCACCCGCCCACCTGTCCACACGTCAGCAACCTGTTGCAGCACATTCTCGCTTTCCTTTACCTGTACAAAAATGTAGCTTCATATGAAGTGACACTTCTAACCACAGAGCCTGTCCCCACGAAGCCTTCCTTTGAGGGCGAAACGTGGAGAGGTAGAGTTTGCCATGATGGCGGCCGTGGCAACTCTCAGAGAAGTAAGAAGAGGGCGACCTTCACTCTCACAATGATTGCACAGGTGCAGAGGTATAATAAGACATGCCTGCAGGGAAAGCCGTTCTGTTGTGCCTTTTATCCCGCCAGCGGCATTTGAGGATTGCACAGGTGCAATCAGCAGTAATTGACTCTCTCCTCTCACTCTTCTAACGTCCATGGTGGCAGTGAGCTTTATCCATCATGTAGCATTAGGATGAGACAGAGGGCATAACTGGCTTGTTTGTGTCACAGATTCGCCCGCAGCTGCTTGGCTGAGGAAGCACAGCTATCCTCCCTAAAAGCCCTGCTCTGGCAGCTAGTGGTGAAAGCACTGAATAAATGGAATGTGAAGTAGTACACTGAAGCACTGACAAGACTGCTGCTGTTTATGTGGACTGTCAACAGTGGCAGAGCAGGGTGTTAATTGTGTGCTTCTTGTTTTAGTAAGACACCACAAATAGAAATGCAGTGTAAGCAGAACTGAATGCACAGATGCATATCTGTTATTTAATGTGGGCATGGGTTAATGTGAATCTTTGCCATTACACATTCAGAAACAATACATGAGCTATACTGTGCACTCAGTATGTAAGCCCCATATCCCCCCAATGTAAGTTCAAGCTGAATTCATTATACAAGCTGTCCTAACCTGACATAAGGAGGAAAAGGTTACGGGGGTGGATGCATCGTTTCGGTCACCAGTTTTAATAAATCAGAAAATGAGCATTTGGTGGGAATCCGCAGAACGTGGCCATCTGGACTTTCAGCGCTCTCTGAACAGGATGACTTTCATACCCTGTAGGATTTCTCCCGAGCGCATCAGAAATCCGTCCGCGTGCGGGCCCTGCATACGCACCCTCTGCCTTCGGTTATTGAGGGCGCTGTCACGGCACCATGGAAACGATAAGCAAAGAGAACATGAGAACCATGCTAATGCTCCCATACACTCAGTTGCTTTAATTTGCCAGAATGCCCGCTGAACTAATCTGGGTTACTGACATCATGATGTCACTGTGGATTTTTATGTTTGAAGCTATTGATGTACATTATATGTTTACAGCTTTGAGTATCTTATATGACTTCATTAATGTGTTAAATGGATAAATGATTTTCAAATATACATAATCAGAGATACGTTAAAGGAGCAAAAATGATCAAAAGAATGTTTAAAAGCAACCAAATTAGCTAATTAATACAATCACATTTCATGCTTTCATCTTAAAAACTGTGGGAGGAGCCAGTGTTCAGATTTTGGTTTAAAGAAGGGAAAAATACAGGGAAAAATGGACAAAATAGTAATCCTGAAATTCAGCAATCTGGAATATTTCCAATTATCCAGGGTAACTCCTCCATCTCAACCCTCTGTAGGTGTGTACTGCCTGGACCGGCGTTACAATACTTATATTGTAGAGCAGTGCTACAGAGGTACGGTATGATCACCCAGCCTGCACAGCCAATACCATCGTCATCAGCACAACCCTCCAGTCAATCACTACCTGACTACCTCTCACGCTGCCTTCCTACTGGCCTCCCAGAGACACGCCCCTTTCACCACAGACTCCTCCCTTCTGTCCTGTCCCCCTTGCCAGTGGCACCTGAGCCAGGGTGTCTGCTGTTCACTTCCGTTTGCTGTTCCGTTCAATGCAGAGAGCCCACAGAGATAGTATAGCCTTCACACAGTGCTCATATTACATGTACGGTAATGTAGCCGCAGCAGGGCCACAGTGTAGCACAGTGGTAAGGAGCAGAACTTGTATCCAAAAGGTTGCCTCTAAATATCTAGCTGTATAAATAGATAATATGTAAAAATTGTAGCCTCTTAAAGTTGCTCTGGATAAGAGCATCCGCTAAATGACAATAATTTAATGTAATAATTTAATGTAACACACTGCACATTCACAGGGATCAGGGTAGAGCAGGGAGAGAAACCTTGACATGGGAAGAGTGTGTGTGTGTAATTAAATAGCTTTGGGGCTTGTTGCATTAATCAGCCTTTGTGTAGTGGGTGTGTGTGTTTTGTGTGTGTGTGTGTAGAGTGTGTTTAAAAAAAAAATGTAAATGGGCGCTTAACTGTGCCAGATCGTTTATATCTGAAGTCTGGACACGAAAGGGAAGACTGTTTCCCCACTCACTGCAGAATGCTGGATCAGCTCTTGGCTTGTTTCAGCAGACATTTGAAAAGTTTCTCCATTCTTTTTTTAACAGCTCTCAGTTCCGAACTCTGCATGTTTCCTATTTCTACCTGTGCTTGACCTCTCTTGCAATCCTCCTATGTCAAAACCTCTGTGATGCTCTCCCACAATGCACCACAACCCTGTGGTTGGTTTGCACACATTTCCTTATGAGTCAGTGGGCACATTGGAGCACCCGTCTCTGTCGTCACTTTGACTGAGCTCCAAGGGGCTGGTTTCAGTTCTGATTCTGATTGGCTTGTCTTTGATGTGGGTGTGTCCTTGCTGTTGTGGTTATCAGATTACATGGAGTCCATGTGCAGCGCCAGCACCTGCTCCCTGAACAGTGAGAACCCCTACGCCACCATCAAGGACCCGCCAGGCGTGGGCCACAAACACTCAGAGAGCAGCTACGTGGAGATGAAGTCCCCTGCTCACCGAGAACTACCCTACTGCTCCACCACTACCCCAGCGGCCAGCAAGAACGTCTACGACGTGGGTGAGCAAGGCGGGGGTGTGAAGGAGGAGTTTCAGCAAGTTTACCAGCTGTACTGAAATGAATTTTCGCTCCGTCTTCCTGTCACTTTAGTTCAATTTTAGTTCAGTTTACTGTAAATGTGCATTTCTGGAAGGATGTACAAAGTGGCCCAACACTGTACATAGTCCTATCTGCATGTACACACAAGTTTATACAAATAGAAAAAAGAAATGATACGTGAACACTCACCAAAATGTGGCAAAGACCCATAACAGGTATTTCTCCCCTTACTTTTCTTTCTCATTCCCTCCCCTACCTCTCTCTCTCTCCCTCCCCCTACCTCTCTTTTCTCTCTCTCACTCCCTCTCTTCCTCCCTCTCTCTCTCGCTCTCTCTCTTCTCCTTTTTCCCTCAGAGCCCACAGTCAGTGTAATGCAGGGCTCCAGTGGAATGATGACCATTTTCGCCCAGAGCCCCTATGACCTCCCTCGTAACAGCCACATCCCCAGCCACTACGACCTGCTGCCCATGCGCATCAGCCCCACACATACACCACCACCCCCAGACAGCCCCCCTGGATCCCTCTTATAGGGAACAGGATCGCCTCACACCGCTCTCACCTCTGTCTCTCTCACTCTCTCGCTGTCTCTCTGTCTCTTGGATGGTGACAACATCAGCCCAAAATATGAGACACTGGGAGAGCAGTGCACAGACAGGACCTGAAATTCCTCTCTACCCCTCACTGTCTCCCTCTTTCACTCTTTACCCCTCCCTCACTTTCTCCCTTTCTCTTCATCTCTCCCTCTTTCACTTCTTCACTCCCTCTCTCTCTCTCATGAGAAGCTCTACACAGATGCTCTCAGGACTGACTCAGTGGAGGTGAGGTGAGGGGGCTCTTGATTTTCCTTGGAGAGCCACATCCTGGATGCACCCAGACACCAGCTACACTTTTCTTCACAACGACCAAACTGCTCTGGATTCAGGACACCTCTACAAAACAAGTCCACTACAGAGCAAATCTTTCACAGCTGCTGATTGGAGGAGGTAGAAGATGGGAGTGTGTGACATATCTGGGTGAGGAACAGGAAGAATGGAGAATATACAAAGCATGGTTCAACTATGGACAAATGCCGAACAGTAATCCAGTCAAAGTGGGGTTAAAGGTGTTCGCTGCATTCGGAAGATGAAGGAGTGGTGATCAGGTTTTCCTTTATTTTAACTCCTGTTTTCATTTTGAAGTGAACTTTCTTGTTATCACAATATCCCAGAGACTCATGAATCCCCCACAAAAAATCAGGGATTCTCGCCTCCTAATGCAAGGAGCTCTGGAATGCATTGCTGGCAGATGAAGGTCTTTTATCAATGAGGAAAACGAGCAGCTGTCCGACTCAGGTCAGAGAAGGCAGACTGATCTTTAGCAGGGTCACAGGGCTTGGAGTGTCCCTTGAATGACCTTCGACCCAACTGGAATCACTGAGGTGTTTCACTCTGCTGCTGTGTGGAAACTCACTTCACCAGAGGTCATGACCTGTTCTTGAGCTTGGGATGACCCCTGATGTAGGGACCTAAATGAAAACGCATGGTTAAATAGTAAGAAATAGCAATGGTCTTATTCACTGCAGAAAAAACAATGCTGATAACAGCCACTTTTAGAATTCCAAATGAAATTTTATCTTTTTTCCCCAGCCTTTTTTTCTCATAATTGTCAGTTTACATATTTAAAAACTCAAAGGATTGATCTCTGTCCTTGAAAAGTTTTTTCTCTTTTTGTAATTATGTATTTATGATGTATTTGATTCTTTACACTTAGTGATAGTGAGTTTTAATAGTGAGAAGCTTAAAGAGAAAAAGCAAGCATGATCAAATAATGAATAATCAATGTGACTGACACATACAAGACATCCCATTGTTATGAAAATCATCTGTATATATATTTTATGATTTTCAGATGTAAAAGGGAAAAATATATTTATAATATGTATGGAACTGGAGTTTCAGCACTGTCAGAGTATTATCAGACTGGTTGAGTTTTGTACAGGCCAGAGAATCTCTTTCTGTGTGTAAGAGTACCAGAAACCAAATGCAAGGGAAAGATGTGATCTTTACAGACCCGGGTTCAATGATAATTGATCATTACAATTACATATCATTAGATATGTAATGATAGTTATTTATGCTCATCATTATGCAGCTGGTGTAATGGTATTTCTTTATACAGTTACAATTATGGCAACAATATCAGGAGTGTAATGGGGTACCACATACTGGAACGTTACACCAATGACTGGCCCTTGGCAAACCAAAGACAGAGATGGATCAATTCAACACTTCAGTTCGAATCAACAATTGATTCAAACTACTGATTGAAAGAAAAACAGAACATTTTAATGGGTTTCTTTTCTGGGGACAGCCCCAGGTTGGTTCTTCTCTATGCCTTTTAATAGCATTTATAACTGGAATATAGAAATGGTTCTCTAGTTGAGTTTAACAGGGTAGAGTGGGCCAGTTACCTTTGGAGAGGAAGAATAATGTCAGACTGGTGAACTGGCAGACTGGTTCTTTAATGTGGAAAGTATGAATCATAGGTCATGACTGTTTGCTCTTTTTTGCCATTGTAAGCAGTAACATATGTTGTTTTTTTTAAGTCGTGTTCTTCTTTGTTTTTAATATCAAGCAGTCCAGTCATTATTATTATTATTATTATTATTATTATATATTTTTCAATTAATGCATATTAAAAAGAGTTTATATAAATTAGCACTGTAATGTCTGGATTACAGTAGAAAAATCAGCATAATTGAACCCAGGTCATGTTCTTTGTTCAAATATGTAGACTTCCTTGTGTTTTGCTTCGATAAACACGCTGAGTTAACCAGTTTGATTAACATTAAATGCAGATTCCTTCCTACATAAGTGGGTTCCTTCATGCAGGGTCTACTTCACCTTTTTGAGAAGCAATAACAGGTTGACAATCACAGAGACTGCATTCATGTGCATAAAGCCACAAGAGTGAATGTGTGTGTGCGTGTCTGTGTGCATGTGCATACATGCACTTGTCTGTCAGAGTGCATGTGTGTGAATGTATGTATATGTGTGTGTGCATCTCTCATAGTATGTATCTACTTGTGTATGTGTGTGTGTGTGTGTGTGTATGTATGGCCCCAGGTAAGGCAATCTTTGTTTTCCACATTGTCAGTGTGAAAAGGGCATCATTCCCTGATGCTCTTATTTGCAGTGCTGCTTAAGAGATTCTTTAATAAAAATACAGAGACAAACCTGCCATCCCTCAGGGTAGATGTGCAGTCTTTTTTATCCACAGAAAAAGTTGTGAACAACTGTCTTGCAGTAATCATTCGCTGAATGTTTTTCCTTTTTCTAGAGAATAAATCATGTATCAGTGTTTTATCACAGAATATAGTGAAAAAGCAATGAATGCACTTCGGTTCATGTTTTCTCAGTAGTGTGTCCCAGGAAACTAGACAGACTTCTCATGTGCTTCTGCCGTGAACAACCTGAGATCAAACTACAGCAATCTCTGCTTAAACCTCACTGTTTCCTGTCTGTATCTTCCACAGTGACCACTCTAACAAAATTGTAATCCTGATTATTTTATTTGCACTTCTCAAAAGGCATTACAGTAGACAGTACCAGTATTTTTACGGTAACTTAAAAACACAAACAGCCAGATCATGGTACATATAGTGCACAGAATACAGGGGAACAAAGGAGGACTGGTTTGACAGAGAGACTGAACCAGGGGAAGTGACACCTTTGGGGATTTGGAGAAGACACTGGTGCTTGTGTGATGGACTGAGGCTCTGGCAAGGACAGCACCCTCTGTTGGCTCGCATCATTGGCACTGCCCGCCACGTGTACAATTTCCGGCACTGGGACCCAATTATAGGAGAGTGAGGCTTCATAACGGGTGGGGCTCTGCACTGTCAATGGTCATGCAGACCAATCAAAAGACATTGCTTCTCATGGCAAAACACTATGACTGGTTCAAAATACTGAGTTACTGAGAGCATGACAGTTTCACCAATTTTAGGGGTTCACGGAGCATCACTCTCCCATCATTGCATGAGACCTCCCACCCGGGGCCCTGCCCTCCACTGCAGCCCTACCCTAACCACAACCTGCAGGACCTGGCCTTGTTCTGTCTCACCCATGGCAATGCAGTGGTCCTGGGTTCTACATTTAATCACACTTTGGTCAGTACTCTCAGGGCTCGATGTCAATGGTCAACTCTTATCAAAGGAGACCACAAGCTCGAGCTTGCTGTCTCCAAAGGGCTTCTCTGACTCTGTGTCTTCATTCATCTCTTTGAGTTTCACTCACTGTCTCAGACTCATTTTGTAATCGTCTCTCACTCCAGAATGATGGGGACAGAACGTTCAGTCCTTATATTATTCATATAGTGTTGGCCCTGCTGAGGACGTGTATAAATATTACACTCATATTACACTGTCTTTCTGGCGGTAAACACATTCACTGAATAAATAGTACTTTCATATCTAGGGCATGAGCAGTCAGCCACAGAACAACATGCTTTGTGTGCAAGGGGCTTTCCAAGGTAACTTTGTCCTCAGCGACCAGCATAATATGAGCCAAAGACACGGTCATCTTGATAAAGTGGGTATGATTACAAGGCTCTGGATATTTCACTTGTTCAGTGCTGTGGCAGGACACATGGCATGCTACAGTGTTGGCTTTGTCTTGGAGGGGCATATACCAGGGAATGCTCCTAAGCGCTGCAAGCACAGACAGGAAGTATACTCTGTACTGAAATCACTCATCATGGCTAGCTGCTGTCCACTTGTGTTTGAATTGTAAAACTTCCCCTGCCACTTGTCAGCGATGGATTTATGACCCACTGGAGGGCAGAAAGTGTATGTGAATGGAGAAGAGAGGCGAGCTATACACGAGAAAGATGAGCTAGTGTGTTCTACATATTCAACAGATCCCAGCAGAAATAGGACTACAAGCCTCAATAGTGAGAGAATGACATGAGGGGACTACAGGTCTCAACAGTCAGAGGACTACAGTGTAAGGACTACAAGTCCCAGCAGTGAAAGGACAAGTTTTCAATGTGCCTAAGTGGCCATAGAGCCCTACTGCTTCTCCAGATTTTGTGATATACTGAACATCTCTGTGGTACACACATCACAAGGACAAAAGACACCGCTGAGTGACACTGCACTGAAAAAGGCACTATGAATCCACCTCCAATCAAGGGCACCTGCTTTCAGGCCAATGTCACTTACGGCAGCCATGAGCCTGTTAAATACAGTCACACTTGTGCTCCATTCAGATGGATCAGGGAAGACCTCTGCAGTGTTCATGTGCTGAAGACTTACTGCTTTGCCCTGGTTTCTAAGCTAAATCCTTCAGCTTTGCTCATTCTATCAGGAAAGATCTGTTTTATTTCACAGTCACAAGAAACACTGCACTGACCTCTCTATATCTGTCTGTGCAGACATTCACCGTTAACATACAGCATTAACCTCTTTATGTCTGTCTGTGTGCACATTCACTGTTACACAGCACTGACCTCTCTAGGTCTGTCAGTGTAGACATTCACAGTTAACATACAGCACAGACTTCTCAAATTGTGTAAACATTCACTATTAAGACAGACACGACCTGACACACCAGGGCCACACGCTTCTTAAACACACACGTGAAAACACAGATGTAACACACAATGACAGCAACAGAAAAGTCAAGCAAAGCGGAACGTCAGACGAAACTTTACGTATGGAGACATTTCTGTGACAATCTGCACACCTGATCATTAAAACACGGTGATATAAAAGCATACGGCTTCAGAAACAGCTCAGTCTTCATGCCAGACAGCGACCGTCTGAGACTCGTAGCGGACCAGAGTCTGGCCTTGCGCAGCTGTGTTCTTTATAAGAGGGCTGGGGCTTTGGGGATGTTACTAGACTCCCTGGCAGCACTGCGACTTTGCCTTGTTTTCAGTGGGCTGCACTTGAATCGACACCACATTGTTGCTAGGAGACATGTCGTTATCCCTGCGGTCCGACATCTGCTTCTGGGACACGATGTGGTAAATTTCTGCAGGGGAGAGAACGTGACAAGCGAGTCATATCGATCTGGCCAACACAACCTCAGCACAACCACCACTTTTCCTTTACACAGCAACTTGCAGCACATCTTCCTCAGGTGAGCTTTTACCAAAACGCATGTTATGCCATGCTCAACAGGACAGCTTTTAATTTTCAGTTAATGGACAGTACTGGACTCCCTTTCCCTCAAGTGTTAGTTATTTAAACAAATTAAACAATTACAGAGATAAAGTGGATTGGTTCCTAAGGATGGCAAGATATGGTGCATGGTGGATGAAGTGTAATACACTATGTTGTTCCTAGAAAGCTCTATAGAACATGTTTTAGAACAGCATGCTACATGGAATTCTATTTAGATGCACTGATCTTTATGGAGCGTGGATTGGCTGATGGGTACAGTACACAGGATGATCAATTCAGAGGATTTTAAAGTCAGTTAATCTGTGCAGACTTCTGCACAGCACCATACCCAAAAGGACAGCCAGTTGACTGGACACAATGTGTGACACAGACCAGACCTGATCACACACACCCAGCCTCTCAACTGCAGTTTCCAAATTGCATTACATCCACTCCAAAGCCATAACTTTGATTAGTCACTCAGTAACACCTGGCTTTTGACCCAATGCAGAAGACCCCACACTTTCTCACAGCTGATAGAGACAGCACACATATTCACACACTCACAGAACAAGCTATTGGAACTGGCATTTTAAACGGTAAGCATTATACATGGACTGCAGTTGAGGCACAGTGGTTAGGGACCTCCAAGGTTGCCAGTTCAAACCCCAGGTGAGGTAATGCTGCGGTGTTCTTCAGCCTGGTGCTCAAATTAAACTGCTTGAGTAAATATCTGGCTGCGGAAATAGATAGTACATATAAAATAAATGTAACCTATGTAAGTCACCCTGGATATAGGCTTTGGCTAAGCAAATAGGTAATATTATGTATGACAGTTCTGCAGTCTTAAGCTCTCCAGTATCACTTACCTTTAGATGCAAACCACTTCAGTTCTATGCATCTACCATCTACTGCACTGCTGGTTGTACAGAAATGGCATGTCTGCACAGGACAGGGTTCTCACCTGACAAGATAGTCTGGAAAGAAGTCTCCACATTGGTGGAATCCAAGGCAGAGGTTTCGAGAAAAGACAAGCCGTTCTTCTCTGAAAGACAGACGGAAGAAACCATGTTCAAGGGTAGGCATGTTATAGGCTGCTTTGATTGTTTGCATCCTGGATGGCATTACATGCATACGCGTACGCGCTAATGTGCAAGACAAGCGAGGCTCACCACAACAGCAAAGCATAAAAAAGAATGCCAACAACACAGAGTTCAGAATATGAGCAACTCCAGCTAGCTGTCTGACGGTCATGTGATTCACGCATGTCTGTGTGAGCAGCGGGCTTACCTGCAAAGGTGCGTGCCTCGTCAGTGGGCACGGCCCTCAGGTGGCGCAGGTCACTCTTGTTGCCCACCAGCATGATGACAATGTTGCTGTCTGCATGGTCCCGCAACTCCTTCAGCCAGCGCTCCACGTTCTCGTAGGTCAGGTGCTTAGCGATGTCATAGACCAGCAGCGCCCCCACCGCCCCCCGATAGTACCTGCAGGTGGACAAACCAGGATTTCAGGCATCATGCAAGGCACAGTAGATGCTACCTAAGCGCCACCATCAAATCACTCATCACATCATGTGGCAGGAAACACCCCAACCACACATAGGCTTTTCTACAGCTTCCTTCCTCTTTCCAAAAGAAGATACAAATCCTCAGATTGTAGGCTGCTGTTCCTTTCACAGGACCACTGCATCAGTACTGCAGCCATGGTTAAGAAGTGTGAGGAGGTAACATTAGTAAGACAAAAGTCTCCATGGTTTGCCACCATCTAAGTTAAAGCAGGCAAAACTCCATGCACTTGGGTGCGTCAGGTAAAACCGGTGAAACAGAGGCACTCACGCTGAGGTGATAGCTCTGTAGCGCTCCTGTCCCGCCGTGTCCCAGATCTGAGCCTTTATGGTCTTGCCGTCAACCTGGATGCTGCGGGTTGCAAACTCCACGCCAATGGTGCTCTTGCTCTCCAGGTTGAATTCGTTGCGAGTGAAACGTGACAGCAGGTTACTCTTCCCAACGCCTGAGTCTCCGATCAGCACCACTGCAACAGCAGAAGGACAAGATTGCAGTCGACTCCACCACAACTACATACCGGATAACACCATACTCCATTTTACTGCGTTGCAATCAGCAGGGTTGACTTTGATCCCACTGACTTTCCTTATACTCCTGTTTTGTGCATACTGTGGTTAAGGGCCCAGCAGGCCCAAGCATATATTGGCCTTAATGGTTTTAACTCATAACTCTTTACCAAAACTTTTTAATGAAACCAAACATGCAGAGAGCAGTGTAAGTGGTCCAGTGTCAGACACAGGCTAAGATGTTCTTGTGCATTTCATTATGTTAATTCCTTTTTACTGAATGTTTATCTTGTTTGGATATCCAGTGTCTTACATTTAACACATACACAAAACAGAGAAGCCATTTCATTTAATTTCTAGCACCAATTTGCTGGTTTAGCAGTTGATTCTTGGCAGACTTCCTCTAACAGAGGGCATGCTTCATCACTTTGCGCTCATCGACTGAGTCACTCAGACCTAACCATGTTATCTCAAAAATGCCCTTAATTGTATTTGTTGAGGGGTGGCAATACAAAAATAGCTTGCACCACAGAAAGGAGGAACATTTCTCTAACTGCATACTCTGCACATGCTCAAACCAGAATATGTCTGAAACACTAACACACACAAACCAGTACAATGAATGGCAAAAACCGAAATACACACACACACACACACACACACACACACACACACACACACACACACACACACACACACACACACAGACTCTTCCAACTCTGAGTGCGCGGACACACAGTGCAGTCAATTGCTAGATACATTTAACGCTGTACCTGAAAGTACAGCCAGAGAACAGCAGCATCCAAACTTCTGCATAGTCACAACTGACTCAACTTTCGAACAACTCTTTCTTAGAGTTTTGTTTTTTCTTTTCCATTTCGTTATGTGGTCAAGGGCAAAAAGTGTACAATTTAATCTAACTGTATTTCAGTGAACTTTATAATCCCAGGTACCTCAACAAAAGTCATTAAGCTTAGGCTGTCAACTGTCATTATAAATATACAGCTAAAGACGCACAGCGGCATGTGGGATTTTCGTGTTTGAGACTGGATAGGGTTTTACAGTATTAGCCAACTTGCTGCATTCCACACTCAAATCCATTGAAGCTTAAACTGTTGTTTTGATGAAAAACGCAAGGCAAGGCCTCTTTTCTTTTGATAGCTTGCCCTAGAAAGGATCACTTGCATCAAGGAGGTTTAAACCTCGCTGGTTCCATCACTGAATCTTTCATGGACTCCATGGCGATTACCGAGCTCGACAGCGTACACGGTCAAACAGGCCAGCTACCTGGGCACAAACTGCATCGACACAACCCGCATTTAAAAATGTAATAGGTCATTGGCAGCTACGACAACATCTATACACAGCAGTAATGGCAAACCATTTCTTTCTAATGATAACGTTGCATCCGCAGTTATAACACTGGACCGCTTCCATTACAGCAACCGAACAATCTTCTCTACCCTACAGCAATGACAACATCTGACATATCCTTAGCTAAGTCGTTAATGTTAATGATGATAACCGATTTACCTTTAAACAAATAATCGTATTCATCGTCTCTGGTCCCCATCTTCTTCTGTATGAAAACAGATTACTGTAGCTAAGGCGAAGAAACGCGTGACAACGCAGTATGTGCAAACCAGTTCGCCAGCTACTACTGAGCTCACTTGCCTGTGTTAGAATACTACTAGCCAGCTAACGTTAGCTACCTAGCTCTCTATCTTTCTCTGTGGCTAACGTAATGTTAGCTATTTGTAAACTCAGGCTGCACTTCCGGGGTCATTGGAGAAGCTGTATACGATTTCTGGCAGAAATAATATGATTTTTCCACGGACCCGATTCAGGATTACTGAAAACAAATAGCCTAGTCACTGATTTAGTAAAACGTAACATTAGGCAGGTAGCTGACAGTTAGCTACTAATACTAACTCTATGACAGGTTTGTTACTTCTGTAGTAACAGAAGTTGACGGTACTTAGGCAAGTTAGTTAATCTATGTAGCCTGTCAGTGTCCAGTAGTCTTATATTTAGAACCCAATATTAGCTACATAGGTAAACTGCTGTCTCGACTAATTAGTTTCCGTATTCACACAATCTATTAATTTCAGCTAGCACACATCATAGATTATATACCGTAGTGAACATTAGCCTGTAAGGCAGGGTTCCATGGTGTAATGGTTAGCACTCTGGACTCTGAATCCAGCGATCCGAGTTCAAATCTCGGTGGAACCTGAGATTTTGTTTCACGTAAAGAGGTTAAACAAACATCATTATAACAAGACCTGCACTTAAACAGGTAATGTTGTTGGACATGATAGCGTGCCGAGAGACCTATTTATAAAATTAGCTGTTCTATAGCTTCTATAGCTCAAAATGTAGTATTTCAATTTTGCCGACAGATGGCACCGTTAGAAAATGAGTTAGACAGCGGCCGCATGTTCTGTAAGTGCATATCTGAGTGTTATTTCGTTAGACTGAACCCAGCCTGCCAGAGAAACTCTTTGCCAGTGTTACTGTCAGTGTAATGTCAGTGTAAGCGAAGTTAAATGTTATGAGGTGGACTGTGTCCATCGCCTCCTCAATAAAGGGAATTGTGTCGTGTTTTGTGCACATTATGACAGACTTCTTTATTGTAACCAATCTACGTTGGCGGTTTGTAACTTCATTTGAGCGATTATACAATATAATTCTCAAGATTCCGCTTAACAGTATATTCACTTTGTTTAGTGTGACTCATTTCTCATGACTGAAAAGCTCAGTCACCTCTTATATTTGCATCCATTTTACCAAGACATTGATAATATTGTTTAGATAATTTTATGTTAAACATATTATGGAACTACAGACGTTAAGTTTTTAATCATTCTCATACAGAACAGTATTTCACTGTTTAAATTTGCGTGCATATATATTTTTGCAGAGACATCATATAAAGTTTTTGACATTAATATTTGCAAGCAGTGTAAAATTGCATTCCTCCTATTGCAAAGTGTTTTGGCCAAAGTTTCACACAATATAACAATTACACAAATATGTAACTTGTGAGTAGCTCTATGTGATTATCAGCATGGTTTTATACTGAAACAGTTATTACTTGTTAAGATGATGAAAATAACCAGCATATTGTTACAGCATCCTTTGACACTAAACAAATGTTTAATTGGGTGGAGGCCAATGGGGATTGATTTGTGAATATGCATAGTTCATGGTGTATTGTGCACTGAAATCTATATGCATGCTATAGAGTAAAGCTTTTAGACAGGCTTAACAATTATTCTCGTTCTGTGCACATTGCAACAGTGGTGGGGTACTCACAGTTACTCCCTGTTATGCATCCATGACCAAGAAAATCCAGCTTAGATCTGTGGGAAATCATACTGAAATCGTGTATACGATGTGGTTAGATATTTTACAGGTGATTGTGTTATAGTGTTGGTCAGGTGTTGTGTTAGGTCATTCTTATGTCTATCTGGTATGATGGAATGAAAAGATGGAAATTAGTAGACTAATAGGGCTAGCAAAGTGATGTCTCAGCGCAGTGTGTAACCATACAACAGTTACCCACAACGCGTTCACTGGGGTGACAGCAGCCTGTGAAGTCTGGTGGGTTACCTTAGTGCATCTCACCCCCACTGTAACACAGATGCATAAAGATCTACACATTACGACAGGTGTATGAAACAAGAGCGCAGCTGTTGCCAATGAACTGCAATATAAATGGCTTCCAAAATCCTAATATCTTTGATGATATGATGTTATACACCTTGACATAAAGTAGTGGACAGTGAAAAGGTTTTCCGGGTGAAATTAATTTAGGGGGCTCAAACTATTTTTGGACTTTATGAATTTATGTGCCATATGATTTACGAAGACTTTGCTGTCTGTCTGGTTGTGCATACAGTGAAGATATCTGTCTTGCGTTTGGACGTTTACGTTGTATATTAGAAAAACTCTAGCTATCCAGTAAATGACTGTTATTTACAATTGTAACAAATTACAATAAAACAAACATGGATAACTATTCGACTATTTGTTTATAATCTACAATCTTCTTGCATAACCTCTCTTTTCATGATTACATGGTTGCAGTTTACTGCTGTTAGTTTCAGTAGCTAAATATAATCTTGCTAGGACCCTACCCCCCACCACCGACACACACACACACACACAGAGTAAAGGATTTGTATGTATGACAGCTACAGTCGGCTCGCGTCATAGGACGCGGTGCCTCGGATTCCCCATCACAACCAAAATGGCGGAGGGAAGAGTTGGGTCGACGGGGCGATGAGCTGGAGACAAATAGTGTTGTTTCTGCTGGGTTAATACTTTACTGCTGTCAAAATGAGAAGACGACAATGCAATTTCTTGTGAACCCAAGCGTGCACACATAAAAGGACACGCATCGTGTTTTTCCTGAGATGTAAGTATATGTGGCGGTAGCCGACACGTTCTGTGAAGGATTGCTGTAGCTATCTAGCTGCTGGTGCAATCTACACACTATGTTGATGGCGATGATAAACATGCTTAAGTGTCAGTGACAGTGGGCTTGGCTGTCCTCTTATTACCGCCTGTCTTGCTCTGTTTAGGCGTTCCTTGTGATGTCTCGGTAAACCATTGGCATGACGCCCCGTGTTTTGTTTTAAATGTTAAAATTAATTGTAGCCTATGTTACTCCTTTCCTATGGAATATGTCGTAATTTTTACCGAGGGAGTTTTGCATGTTTGCGACGAGTGCACCTTAATGTCCACGGGGCACCACTAGTAGCTATTGGCAAGCTGTTCGCCAGCTCATCATGCTTCTCGTCCAAGAAGCGATCACCTGTAACGCAGGAACGGGCGGTCTATGAGTACACTTTGATAGCAAGGGCAAACATATGGCTTTGAAACGTAACAAATTTATAAGTCGAGCTACTGAGCTATAGACTGGGTACAGCACGGACACTTGCACTGTCTTGAGTTTCGTGTCTGATTTATTCTTGTCCAAGCTATACCAAGCTAGCTTGCACCGAGACTCTGTAAATTCGCGAATGTGCGTGGACAGCTCCGTTGGGAATGTAACCTGAGCTAATAACCAGTGGGTCAGGATCTTTAAATAAAACTTGACTAGCTACCTAAGTACTGTTCTCTGTAACGGGAATAATAATAAGCGGGTGGACATTCGGCCGGGGTGTCACGGTTGGCAGGCATTTATTGGAGTTATTTCCAGCTCCATTTAGCCAGCTAGCTCCGAAGCAGCGCAATGAGCAATGATGATGCAGCAAGCCACCAAACCCGTAGTTTAAGACAAGACCTTCTGAAGGTTAAGTGTCAAACATCATGCGATAATGTGTTTTTCTTAGAGTTTACATATGTTCTGACGGCTCGAAGCGTGCTTGAGTCACTCATAGCCTCCACAGCTCTTTCTTTACTAGCCTGTCTGAACTCCTTACGGTGCCCCGTTTCTGTTGCCTTATGTTTTTGTCTTCAACAAAATCTGAAGGTTCGGGGTAATATTGACTGCATTGACATCTTTGCCAGACATTCTTAACTTGATTCTGTCCCGCTGTGTTAAATTGGATTGCATATGAGTTTGTGCGAAATGACCTTGCTGGGTGAACTTTTAGCTGTCTGACCTAGTGCTAGTTATAACTGCAACAGAAATAGACAGGAGGCTTCGAAGCCCTGGCGCAGTTTAGAGGTTTTTTCTTTTGGGGTTCCTTCGTCAGATTTTTCTTTAGCGATCAATTACACGTCAAATTTTAATTCGCTAAACGCGCTCCCCGAGAGAAAATTTTGTACGATTTTCACACTATTGTGGTAGAGAAATGAATCGCACACTTGTGTTTTTTGTACAGGTGATAGGGTTCAGAATAATAAAATGTGGTTGAGATTAGCGGGAGTTCTGTATTGCACAAGACAGTTTCGTGAGTAGGCTTCGTGTCCAATAACACTCTTGAGCCGGGACTCAAACTCTGAAACTGCGGGGGACCGGGAGGCTCTACATGTGTGACAGCGACTCCAGCTGGATTACCATTGCAAACAGCTGGGAGAGAGTCTGCGATTTGTTGGAAGTGACACTCAATCTTTAATCAGCACCTGCCTTTTTTTAATATCGTGTTTGGTTGGCAGTCTTATCCAAGAATACATATGCTTGAAGACAGTCGCGTGTGGTTCTGATCCTTCTCCTTCCTCTGCGTTAAACGGCATGTGCACCCCTTCCTCGCGCCAGGCTGTTGTGGTTTGCATATCTAAACAGGATGGATGAAGAGTGGATGTTTTTAGTAAGGAGGGGCAGGACCGCAGAGGCATGTCTGCTCAAATCACATGTCTTGTGTTGATGTAAATACACAGGAGCGGCCACATACCCCTGTGATCAGACGGCTTGCATGCCAGGGGGCATTCTAGTTGTAACCTTCCTCAAAAAAAAGGGGGGGGGGTGGCTGTCATGAATCACAGCCATTGCTTAACTGCATGTACAGGACCTGCAGGGGGGTGTGTTTTGACCCCATGGAGCATGGTGACACTCATTAAAAAACTTCATTTCACGTGGGTTGATGGGGTTGGGGTGTGGAACACAAAGATGAAAGCTGTGGTAGCATTTGTGCAGATCATGTGAAACACCAGGTAAACCCAGAGACCTGCCCTCTGCTCCCTGAACCCTGACCCTAGGTCACTGCCTGCTTCTGCACATCTGACAAAAAGGACCCATGGCCCTCCCCCTCACCCTTCTGTAGATCCCCTCACATTCTGCCCCACATGCACAAAATTGTGTGGAGGCTCTTCAAAGGCACCCCACTCTCTCTCTCCAAACCAAAATCTGCAGATGGAAGAAGTCTGGAAAATAAGTTAAAGAGAACCAGCTTTTAAAACACAGGACAATCCCCAGGCACTTTTTTTTAATGTGCCCGCCTTTGGATATTGAAGAAAAATGTGTTCCGCACCCTCTACTTAAGAAACTGGAGCACTGGCATGGAGAGGAATGCAGAGTCCTTGAATATGTTAGAGAGATAGTCTATATTTATACATTTATATTTATATACATATATAAAAAAACCTCACCATGAACCACTTTTTCTGACTTAGCCAAACATGAAAGGGAAGTTGTGGTTTAATGTATCAGTGTATAGGCTAGTTTAACATTTTTGCAAAATCACTCATATAATTTTGTAGATCTATACCAATCAATTTTTGTTTTTACTTGACATGTATATCCATGTATTGACCAAAGTTGATTGGAACTCTAGGGTTAAATTAGAATAATACTGTATGCCGGAATTATTTCAGTCGCAATAGATTACTAAATATTGTAATGTTTGTTTTGTTAGTTGGAAAAAAATCAGTGGAGTGGCCTTTTGTCTTTATTCTACCACAGAGGAGTGGATTGTGGAGCTCAGCAGGTATTACGTTAATTGAAACAAGCAGGTTAAGCTACACTGGTAACTGCAAGGAACCCCACATCATCCATAGAGATACATACCTTTTCCAGATACTGTGGATTGAATTGAGCTAAAATGGGACCAGCTGCGTGAACTGCAATACACTAAAGTGTGCAAATTTTAATATATTCATGTATAGGGACTTGAGTGTGTGTGGTATCATGATGAAGGTGTACTGTGATTGTGAGGTGTTTTCATGTGAGTAATTCCTTGTGAAACCTACATTATGTGGTCCATCATAGACAATGTTAAAATAAGTTTTCTTGCTAGGACTGAACTAGCTTACATGTGTGTATCAGATGAAAACAATACAAATTAAGTGTGGAACAATGTATTCTCCCACAGAGAGAGAGAGAGAGAGGAGAGAGAGAGCGAGAGCAAGGGGCAATCTGCTGCTGTTTGTTTTTGTGACGGCTGTGGTTTCAGGGGACTGACATTATAATCACTAGCCTTCCCCTGTTCCCGTGAGAATGGGAGCTGTGCTCTACTGGGACAACAAGAACCAGACCTGGAATACCCGATCTACATTAACCATGGCTATAGATCCAGTATCAGTGCTTGGGCTCAGGATTCTATTGATTCATATTCTTTTGAATCCAGTCCCCTCTACGAAGCCGGCATTGTGAAGCTGATGAGGGGTGGGGTCAGGAGGGAGGGGTCAGGAAGGGGTGAGGGGTTGGGGTGGGCATGGGCTTTGTTTGTTAGGGGTGTCAGAAATTACTCCAGGCTTCCAGCGTACCTCCTGTACTGTGGTGATTGCCTTGGATTTCAACACCGCTCTCCACTCGTATGGGGTAATTACTGATCTTCGAGTCGGAGCACCACTCCTTCTCTTCCGGCCCCCTCTTCGTTCCTGTCTGCCTTGCACTGAGCTGCGTATCTCCCCGAGGATCCATGCTAATGCTGCTTGCCTGACTGTGCTATCGGTCTGTCTCTCTGAGCTGTGTGCTGATTGCTACCTCTGGGTGTGCTCTTCCCATAAAGAAAGCCAGGTCAGCGGCTGCAGGGAGAGGGGCTAATGGGACTCGCTGCCCAGGCAGTGCATCACAGTCCTGGAAGAGAAGCCCTTGATATATGCTGTCAGATGCTGCTGCTCCTTTCAGTGTGGAGAACAGCGGTGTGTGTGTGTGTGTGTGTGTGTGTGTTATAAGGGAAAGTAAAGGAAAGTAAACCTCAGAGAAGTCAATCAAATCAAAACACAGAAGTTGAACACAAACACAAGGGAAACTGTCTGCTTTATGATCCAGCTGCTTTGAGACAGTAAGCTCCCTGAAGACAGGGTGTCTGGCAGGGCAGGCATTAGAAGATCACCTTATGAGGAGAGGAGGGTGGGGGGGTGGGGTGTGGTTTTCAGGAGATTCCACTTTAATGGTGTGGAAGGTGGGGATGCAGGGGGGAAAGCTTCCTGGGTGAGGCTGTACCCATGGACTGTGGGAACTATCACATCTGGTAATTACTGTTTTTTTTCATGAAGTGCTGGCATGATTCTATTTCCATGGTAACAGTGCCACACACCTTTACCTTTGTCTCTGCAGGAAAGAAGTGCCCACTATGTCACTGAGTGGGGCAATGTAATCACCTTTTTCGTGGGATTGTAGGGGGTCGGGGTGGGCTTGGGTGTGCAGGAGCTTGTGTTTCAGAATGTCTCCCCCTTTCTTCCTGGCCACATCAGGTTCTGCTCTGTGGTCAGGCTGAGAGAAGAGCTGAATAATTCATCAGGCAGACCGGGAAAGCCTCAGAGTCTGGGAGTGAGTTAGTCAGAGAGACACACGCAGCGGGAGAGTCGGGGGGGAAGTCGGTTTTCACTCCGCTGGGCAGGAGGCCCAACGAAAGATGTCCTGCTATCCAGGTGACAGATGGAGGAAAGCAGTGCTGAGTACCTACTTCTTCCACTCAGGAGAAAGACACAGTCTCCGAATGGAGCCCTGCTGTCTGTCTCCCTGTTCTCCTGTCCTCTGATGGAAGAATGAGGCATTTTGAACCCCAGAATCAGTGGAGCTACTATGAGCTAACAATTAAATAAATTAAACAAATCATAGATTTGTGAAATTATTGAAAGAAAATTCTTCTTTCCCTAGTGAGCAAGCCAGTGTTTTGTTGTACATCATGCAGTGACAGCATGCTTTGGTTTATTTTCTGGGTGTGAAAGCACTGACCTTGAAATGTTAATACATGGGTAAAACAGTGATTGGGGTTGGTTGTTATGCAAAGATGTTCAACACGTAATCCTACCCCGTAGGGTGAATTTAGTCTTTCATCTTTGCTCTGACCCAAAACCATGAGGTCTTCATGGTAGCTAATCTGTTACAGATTCAAGATACACAGTAGGCAGAGGCAAATCCAGATGTAGCTGTTGGTTTGGTTGGTTTACCAATTTGCTAGCTTTGGATTGGTAGTAATAGGAGATGCTCTCAGTGTGAGAGACAGGCTATTCTTTGCAAGCCAGCGGACTTGTTTAGGCTTGTGTGCCAGGAAAGTCAGTGACGGCCTGTATGCATGTTGTTCACGGTGCTGGAAACAAAGGGTTAACTGGATAGAAGAATACTTTGCAAGTCTGTATCTGTGTTGTCAAACTGAATTTTAAAAGGGGGGGGGCTTTTTCCCAGCGTGCGTCTGTGTTTTCTGGCTTTCAGACCTGCAGTCATGTCTGTTTTCTCTGAAATCAGTTGTAATACGGGGCAGCACTCCACAGTACGGTACACAGCATCACACCCACGATTTTTGATAACAGTGTGATGAGGCATGTCACGAACCACGAGAAGCACAAAGGAAATCTCATAAACCTCGAGGTATGTCCTCAAATTTTTCATCTGCGCTGCACATTCGAACAGAAGCAAGCTCTTTTTTTTCCAAAGGCATTTATTTAATAAATAAACTAATACATAAATAATGCTTTTCCCATGGCGGGCAGAACGAAGTGAAAGTGATTATTCTGAGAGGCAGAGAGGACTGTGATCGGAATACAGAGCAGCTGCAGAGCCTGTGTGCTGTTTCCTGGCTCCATGTCGCCCAGTGTGCTTGGATGGGTTTGGATTTTGCTGTCTGGAATATCTCTGGGACAGTTTTGGGTGAGCGTTTGACAAGGACACATTACTCACCTGTGTTCCAAGGTGCTTCTTTCCCTGGCCTTCCTTTGTTGTTCTCTCAGGTGAAAATGTGTTGAGATCTACCTGTCGTTATGAAGTTAATGACCACCTTTGTGCTCCTCCGGCAAGGTAAACCAGCTGTTGAGGGATTTCCGGGATTTTCCAGGATATTCTAGACTTTCTTTTAAAGATAATGTACCTTCCGGGGGAAGTGCCATCTAATTACCCTCTGAATAGAGCTATTGGAATGTGGGCCTAATATTTGTGGTGATAATATACATGCATACAAAAATACACACACACACACACACACATAAACACACAAAGACACACATACACACACACAGACTCAGCTACACTCATTACCCTAGTTTTCCATTTGCCATATGCTGCAGTGATACAGCCTTTGAGTTGTTTAAATATTTCAAGGGAATCACTTTGTGTGTTCAAAACTAACACATAATTAGATGGTATTAGATAATACTGTTATATAATTATATTGTCAAAAACATTTTCCTGGATTACGTCAAAAAGATCCCTTTTCTACACGGTTTAGAGAATGTTTATTGAGAGAGTCTCATTTTTTTATTGGGTTCACACAGTCTTTTTATGAGGTCAAGAGAATTGTTTTTTGTCTGATGTGAGGCTGATTCATTTAGCTGACATTCTAATTCATGGACTAAACATTTGCAGATAGTTCTGCATGCTCCTTGTGTTTCTGGGCTGCAGTGACTGCTGTTAGCTGGAAGTGTGGGTGTTGTGATTCCCTGTGTTGAAAGTGTTGTTTTGAATGTAGCATGATAGCCGGATAGCTGTCAGAGGCTGCTCAATGCAGGTGCTGAGTGAAAGGCGCTCTGAGGGGTTCATAGTTTCAGCACTTCTGTTGTAGTCATTTGTAATGTGTGCCTTGTAGATTGAAATGTAAATGATTGTGGTTCTTTATTGGCCAGGTGTCTCTTGAGAGATTTTTAATCTCAGTGGGATGACCTGGAAAATTAAAGGTAACACTGTGCAAGAATGAAAAAAACACAATTATGCCTTGCTGAAGTGATGTCCCTGTATATCTAACAGTACTTACAGCTATGTATGATCCATTCTCACAGCTGGATATTTGCTGAAGTAGTTCCAATGAAGTACTTTGCTCAAGGGTAAACTGGCAGTGCCCCAGCAGGGACTTTAACAGCAGTCTTCTGGGTACAAACCTAGTTCCTTAGCCACACAGTTTATTTATCCATTTATTAATTTGCTTGTACCCCTGTGGACAGCATAGTCATTCACCCACTGTTGGCCAGGATAACAAACCAGGTCAACAGCAAGGACTTGGGCTCATGCACTAGCAGATTACATGACTGTGCGCTCGAAAGCACTTACTGTAAAGGCACTTAGAGGTACTTACAAACACATGTCATGTATATACTCTGCTATTAATACTGATGACAGCGGCCCCTCACGTTTGCATCTGTGTGTGTGTGTGTGTAAAGAATGTATGTCCTCTGTTCATGCATCTGTGTGTAACAGATATGTTTCCTGAGATATATATATCTCTGTGTGATATACATGTATCTCTGTTATCGCAGTGGTGGGGATTGCAGTGCTTTGTGCAGTGGGTGGTTGCAGAATGATGGTGGATAAATGTGAATGTTTTTACTGAGTGAGACACACCCGAGGGGTTCCACATCCGGACAGTTTAGAACTTGCCCACTCAGGAGCTGATCAGCTGCGTGGCTTTCACATCCTGAACCAAAAGAAAATAAATGCGTTTCCCGCTGAGTTCCTCTGTGCCTGCGTGTGTAGCCCGCGTGGGGAGAGGAGAACCGGCCATCCACCTTTTTTATGTGTAACATGAAGCAGACAGCTGGGTGTTTAAATGGACTTGTCTTCCTTTTTTTCCTCGTTCAGTGTGGCTCAGTCCAGATGTGTATGTTTTCTCCAGGTGGTCTCCTGCTGTAAAGACTATGGCTTCAGTGTGTGAGTGTGTGTGTGTTTTCGTTGAACACTATAACCTACCTCCCTCATTTTAATACAGTTGTTCAAAAGTCATCTGCAGGGAGAGATATATATATATTATGGGAAGGAATGCATAACAGTGGAGAAGCTGTAAAGGTTCACATTGGAGATGGTTCTGCATGGTTCCAGCTCCACACTGGAAATGGGGTGTAATAAGTGAGCCAGCCTGGTTCCAGCTCTGCAGTGGAAAAGGCGTACGTGTGTCTTTTGTAGATTTGTTGTTTGAGTAAGGAAACGCAGGCGTTGGTGGCTTTCTCATCATAAGGTTCTGGTTTCAGTGATACACAGGTATTGCACCATGTGCAAGGTGTTCACCCTGAAGTAAATATCCTGCTGTGTAAGTGGGTGATGTGTAAAGTGTGTGAGCAGAGCTGCTGTGGGTAAGAGTGTCTGCTTAGCAGATAAATTATAGCGATGGCGGTGATTCAGTTAATAGAAGGGCCGCTGGCCTGAGGCCAGTAAGTGCTGCCTGCTCTCAGCACAGCCAACATGTCTAAATAATTAAACATGGCCTAAATATTTACTCTGGTGACTCTGCACTGTTAAAGTGGGTCTGGTAGAGAGGGGGAGAGAGAATGAAGCAAGGAAAAAGGGAGCCTGGTTTAATATATTAGTGTTAGTTTATTAGCTTCACCTGTGGTTCTGCTCTGGGCAAAGCAGGCCAGGACTGTGGGTTTATGGGCTTCTCTCCTGCCCCAGAGACACAGGGCTGTAGGTCTATGAGCCTGTCTCCTGGTCTTCTGGCCCAGAGTAGCAGAGGCCCTCTGAGTGCTGGAGAGGGAGTGGAAGGGAGACATTTGGATTATATATTTCAATAAATCTCTATGGCTCTCTATGTGTGTGCCTGTATTTGTGTGCCATTAATGTGCTCACCCTTGTCATATTGTTCAGATTTTGTATTTAATTGGAGTCTGGGTACAGCCAATATTCCACTGCTTTGACTGGACTATACACGCAATAGAGAGGCTATGTGTGTGCTGAGTCATCATAGCGTGTCATCAGACTTTTAAACAGAATTTTTTTTTAAAGCACTGCTTCGTTGTCTGTTTCATGATGGTACCCACAAAATGCAATGCTTAGTTTCACATGCTTAGTTTGGTATTTACATCCACATGCTGTATAGGTAGAACCTATAGTAATGATCTAGAATGCTGAAATGTGATGTTCTTAAATGAGCACTACTGCCCTTAGCTGCTTCTGGACACACACATGTCAGATCTTAACTCACAGAAATTTGTTATCACCTAGCATGAGTCACAAAGACAGTTGCTTTTTCTGGTAGAACATGTTAGTGTGAGGATAACTTGCATATTCGTGCATGTATGTGTGTATATGTGAGTGTGAGCAGGGTCACAGGTGGACGGAGTAAGAGGCCTTTTGCCCCCTGAACCCCTCCCCCCAACACACCCACACACACACAAACACACACACACACACACACACACACACACACACACACAAACACACACACACACCCACACACACACACACACACACACACACACACACCATGGGGAAAACAGACAGTTAACACTGTGTGTGGGTGTGTGTGTGTGTTTGTGTGTGTGGGTGTGTGTGTGTGTGGGTGTGTGTGTGTGTGGGTGTGTGTGTGTGTTTGTGTGTGTGTGTGTGTGGGTGTGTATGTGTGTATATGTGAGTGTGAGCAGGGTCACAGGTGGACGGAGTAAGAGGCCTTTTGCCCCCTGAACCCCTCCCCCCAACACACCCACACACACACAAACACACACACACACACACACACACACACACACACACACACACACACACACACAAACACACACACACACCCACACACACACACACACACACACGCACACACAGTGTTAACTGTCTGTTTTCCCCATGGTGTTTCTTCCTCTTTGTTTCCCTGTTCTTCCACATGTTGTTCAGTGTGTGGTTGCCTCACAGTTTACACTTTTTATGCTTTAAAGTCCTCTTTCACCCTTTCATCCGCCCTACCGAACTGCAGTCACTCTGGCGGCATCTTTAACGTGTAGTAGAGATACAGGACAGCTTGCAACAAAACTTGCTCTGCAATAGGATGTAATTATCCTGTACTTTGAGTGACTGTATTTGCCCCTGTGGTTAATTGCAGAATTAGTGCTGGGTAATGGTTGAGGGAGTAGACTTGGAACCAGCAGGGAGTGTGTTCAAGTCCCAGGTGGGACACTTCTACAATAAGGTGGAGCTGTAAATATCCAGTTTCAAATGCATAGCGATGTATAATGTGAGTTGTGGATAAAGGCATCCGCTAAGATACTAAATATATTGTTATATATAGTTATAGGAATTATAAGACTATTTCTCAGCTTTGATTTTATGGATCTTTTTCAGCTGGTTGTGCTGTAAGGTTAAAGTGGAAAGTCTAAAGGTAAAGGTGCATGTTTATGTCCCTCCGCAGTGTGTGGTGAGTAGGTCAGTGCTTCCACAGTCTCTCCCAGCAGAGTCTGATTAAAGGCGAGCCCTTGGAGCCAGCCCACCAGGGGATTCTCTTTACCGTATCACTTCTGCGGCACACGAGCACACTCAAGAGGCTGGCTCCCGTTGCCATGGTGAGCGTTGCCGGGTTGAGGTTTCTGTGCTCGTGGTGATGGTGATGTGGAGGGTAGCAGGGATGAGCATACAGTAATGGATTACTGGGTGGGGAAGGGTTTGGGGGAAGTAGTATGAACTGCAGAATTAATGTGTGTATAATCCTTTATGCAGTAATGTCAGTGGTGGCTTATGCTGTATTTTCAGCTGTTTCTGTGTGTTTGGGGGTGCGGAAGCGAGGAGAAAATGAACAGCTGATGATGTCAGATGCCTTGCTGATGCCAGATGAGTCTTTCAAAAGGGTGTAGTCTGTATTTAATCGCTCTGACTGTATGGGCTCTGACCAAATGAGAAGGAGAAATCTGCCTGCCCATCATGTCTACTGTGTAATATTCACGCTTAAAGTGGGGTTTATTTGTGTTTTTGTTCAAGGTTGTTAAGTGAGTTTGCCTCATTGAAAAGATGGTGATTGGACAGGGAGGTTTGATTGGGTGATTATGTAAGCACAGATCAGACCCCTTCATTTGCCCATTCTGGGGCCATAGACTGTAATCGGGCATGTTCATGAGAGAGGGGCATGGTTGCCTCTCAGCTCCACCAGGCGTCCCACCTACAGGCCGCACTGAGGCTGAGAGAGTCAGCTGCTGCCCCCACCCCCACCCCCTGTTGACCCTTGACCCCTGTTAAATGTGCTGTGGTGCTTCTGACCCCACAGCCACGCAGAGACCAAAAAATCGGAAACATGTGCTCCCTTTGTGTTGGTTTATGAGGCCGTGTGTGAGACATTAGCCCTCTCCGTGAGCGCTCTGCTCGTCCTGCGGTACCATCACCCCCCACCCCCCCGCCGTGTCTCTGCAGGTACAACCCCTCTGTGGGTCACGGTAGGGCAGGTTAACCCCGGGATCCAGCAGATTTCCGAGGAAGATGCTTCGAATGAAACGGTGGATTTATGTCAGATCCAGGCTTGGCAAGCTGAGGGAGCCCCGTCCGAGTGAAGTTTCCTCTCAAGGAGCTGCTCCTGCACAAATATCAGCCTGCTGTGCTACAAATCTAGGGAACACAGGGCTGCTGTGTAGCAGACATGCCTCATTTAAACTGTATCACTTTTCATACCTTTGTGGAGAGCTTACAGTACATTAACTATGTGGAGGTAGGGTTACATTTACCTGTGCAGCCATGCCTTCTTCCAGGGTTGTATGTGCTAGTGTTCATTTAGAATTCCCTCAGCTTCTGTTGTTAATTTGTGGTCCTGCATTTAATTAATCATGTACATTAGTATTCAGCTTCATCATTTAAGATTAATTTATTGTTCCGTTACTCAGTTCAGGGCAGAGAACAAGTAATCAAACTGGTAATTTAAAAAAAGCATTCCATTACCTCCAACAATACATTTATTTCACAGAGGATGAAGGAAGTAACTGTTGAAGGGGTGTCACATAGAAAAACAATATTAACTGCAAAGACAAGCCTGTTTAATTAAGGGCGGTTTGACAAGAAGCCAAACCAAGCCAAGTCTCCATGCTCAGGAGGAATGAGAGGCGATTCCCCAACAGGCAGGGGTCCAACATTATCTCCCACAGGATAGGGGGACACCGTCCCAGGAAATCGGCGCATCAGGATGGAATCAGTTGTGTTTTTCGCAGAGGGGGACTGAGAGCCTCATTCTGCTTGCAGTCTCACAGGGATGGCGTGAGGAAGATGGGTGATGCTGTGTGCAATCAGAGGGAGGGTGGGACTGAGATGGAGAGGGAAAGACAAACTGAGAAGGAGAGAAGGTGACAGACAAAAGACAAAATAAAGACCCATTTCATTTGTGAGCAGGGGATATTTCAATGGAGATGTCTTTTAGTTGTTCCAACTGTAATTTGTTATTTGAGCATGTTCTCTGGCAGAAGTAGCATATATTTGTCATGCCAATTAGCTGAATGAAAATAAAATAAGCACTGACAGTGAGACAGACTTGAGACAGAGAGAAGGAGAGAGGGAGGGATGAATAGAGAGAAGGAGATGGACAGGGCAAAATTTGGCAAAGCTGTACGGTGTGAAGTCAATGTCAATGCAGCACAATTCGAATTTATGCCAAATATGGAGAGTTATTATTGTATTACCTTAGGGTATGAATGGATTTCTTACTCTGCATTTTCACTGATTGTTGTTTGTGCTTTGGCAGTTGGTAACAACAATTCATCATGCCAGCTAAGCCTTCAGAATTGAATGTAATTGAATTGAACTTAACTGGGAGACAGGGAGCAGGGTGTGGCAGAGAGACACGTTGGCTCCCTCGCTGAGTCTTTGTGAAAGCCGAGACGAAGTAATGAGCGGAACCTCAGTCCAACACGCAGCGCTGTCCAACGGGTCCGCTCCCTGCACCCTCTGACTGCATGTGCTGACATCATCTGGCACCAGCTCTGTTCTGCTGACTACAGCTGGACTCTCTCACATAGAACAGAGACTCCCACATTTAAAATAAATGACGAAATAAGTGCAGATCTGTTTCTAATATGCACTGAGTGACCGTCTCTGGAGAGCATGGATGAAAATAATGAAAGCAATCTTGACATGCTTTGTGGGTAACACGGCTTAAACCGAACACGCCTGTCTCCATGGCCACGCCTGTCGTCCGTAGGGCATGTCCTTGATTATGGGTTCATGGATGTCATTTAAGCTCAGCCATGTGTGCAGTGCTGTGTGCATGCTTTAGTCCAACCTGACTTGGAATAGTCACACATATTACCAGACAGGTAACACAGGTAGGGAAAGAGCAGTGCTCCATGTCCTGCCACACCCAAAGCATAGCCAGTCCAACGTACCTTCCCTTCTGACTGTGGACCTGGAGCTTCCCTGTCTATTAACATGTGTTGGTGGAGCACTGGAGTCCAACTCCCCAGTCTGACCACCAGGCCCGTTGCTTGCAAAAAAGAGCATGTTTTAACATTTGAATGTGTTTAATGGTATTATTCATTATTATACTGACTGACAATCACTTTACAGTGGGATGTAATAATAAATCAATGTGCTGCTCCCTCTACAGGTTGCTCAGCCCTTGGCTATATTCAGGTCAAATTGCTATTATTTTATCTCTTGTCCTTTTTAACTGGATGTAAGGCCGTTTCTACTGCCTTGTAATCTTAAAAAATTCATCTGTAGTGTATAATGGCTCTGGAATACTAATGTAGAAAGTGTACAGTTCCACTTCCCAAGAGCTACCTGATTCCTGAACTCACTGCATATTGGTTTCTGTTGCAATAATGGTGGAGGGAGGCTCCATGCATCCCAAAATGGTTGGAGCGACCATGTGCTGTTCAATGTCAGTCACTTCACCTGTAATTGGTTAAAGTCAGTGATTGACAGTACACCGTATCCCCATCCATTCTGGGGTACTGTCATTATTCCATGAGAGCTGTGCTGGGATCAGGGTGTCTGTATGTCTGGCATCGCTTAGCTGACTCTGACTCTATCTCTTTCCCTCTACTCTCTCTTTCCTCTCTCTTTTGCCTTCCCTCTCTCCTTCTCTCCATCTCTCTGTCTCCTGTTTATGTTCTCATTCTCTCCCTCCTCTCTCAGATCCAGTCTGCGGGGATGGGCAGTGATGGAGGACAAAGGTCCTCGTGTAGCGGACTACTTCGTGGTGGCAGGCCTGACGGACTCGTCCAAGCCCCTGGACGAGGAGATCCACTTCGATGACGTCTGCCACAAGACAGCCCGGCCCAAGGCGCCCATCACCGACGTGGCGGTGGTGCTGCGTTCCCTGGGCGAGGAGGTGCCCGCCGGGTACACCTGCGTGGAGGCCACGCCCACCGGCCTTTCCGCCGACCTGAACGGCGGCAGCCTCATGGGACCGCAGATCTTCCTGTGCTACAGGAGAGGCCGGGACAAGCCCCCGCTCACCGACCTGGGGTGAGCCAGCAATTTATGTTTCTCTTTGAATCATTCAAAAATCATCTGTATTCACTGGCCTAGGGTGAGACAGGATTTATTTTTTTACATTTGAATCATTCAAAGATCTTCACTGATGTGGGGTTAGAGGGATTTGTTTGTTGTCTTGTTTCATTCATAAAAGATTTGGACTTACTGACCCAGGGTTGGGGCAATTTCTGTTGTTATCTGAAACATTCATAAAAGTTCTGTACTCAGTGACCTGGAGCCAGGGGGAATTTCTGTTGTCATTTGCTGGGCTGATACACTGAGACCAGGTACTTTACTTACTTTACATTTTATATGTGAACCATTTACACTATTGCATGTTCTACTCATGCAATTCAGATAGAATACCTTGCTGAACCTGAAATTTAGAAACCTACAAACATCAGGTTACAAAGTTTCAGTTTCTAAACCATTGTGCCACAATGTTAATGTATGCATGTTTTAGTGCTAGAGGAACGTTTCTTTGGGGTAACTGTAGCAACACCTGCGTACACACAGCTGGCATAGGTATTTCCTGTAGCCAAAACCCCCAAAATAGAATGCCGTAGATGTTCTTGTGCAAAATAATTTAGTGACTCACCCATTCATGGCTATTAACACAAATTATATTGAAAACAATGTCAGTTGTAATTCATCTCAAACAAATTTGCACTTTTGAAAAAAAAATTCCAACCCAGAAATGTCCCCATTTTTACATTGACCTTCAAGCAGGGCCTTTTACAAGCAAGTGTGTCTGTCACAGTTTTGTCTTATCTCCTTGACATCTCTTTGTTTGTGATGCATTTATGAAGAACAGTCATAAAGCAGCGTGTGTACATGCATGCGTGTATTCCTGTGTGTTTGTGTGAACATGCTCAGCCTCACACTCAGCTTGTATTGTGTAAATAGAATGACGGATAGATCTTTCTCTTGAGAAAAAGGGAGAAAGAGAGAATGAGGAGAGAGAAGGGAGAATGAGAGATAGAGACGGAACAGGGAGAGAAAGAGAGAGGCAAACAGTAGAGACAGACAGAGACAGAGATAAGTGCCACTTCAGGCCCACATACATTAGTTAGTGAGTGCTTGTGTGAGTGCATGTACGTGTATGTGTGTGTCAGTGAGTCACTCAGCCCAGACCACCCTGCTATTAGTAAAAATAAATCAACATTACAAACAGAAACTAGAAACAGGCTGCCACAGAGAACACTCATTTTGCAATACCTATTGGGAGCCTGTTTCAGGAAGGGCAATAATTAAGAAAAAAACATCTGGGTAGAAAAATGTGGAAAAACTGTATCATTGTTCTTGTTCTCAAGTGTAGCCACAAACAGGATGACAACCCCCACTCCATTTCACTGAGGCAAACAAGTAAAAAGACAGAACAGTACTACAGCACAGAGAGCAGCTCTTTTACATGTGCTGCTCACCAGTTTTGGGGGTGTGGTATCCAGTCATCTTTACCTCTAGATCTGAGCTGGTCTCTTCTCCTGTAGGGTTTGGGGGTGTTGTGTCCATTCATCTTTATCTCTAGATCTGAGCTGGTCTCTTCTCCAGTGGGGGTTGGAATCACGTGTCTGTCTGCCCCAGAGTCTGCAGGAGTTACAGGGGAAACCCAAGACACTTTTATATCGCCCCCCACTCTCCCGTGGAGATTTGGTTAGACAGCCCTGTGTGTGTCCCCAAAGCCCCACTTGCTCTCCTTTACCTGTTCTCTACTGTAGATATTTTATCGCACATTTTAACATTACATTGTATTATTTTATGTATTTTTATCTTTATAGTTATGTTTATTTATCGTTGATATTACAGTCAAACCTCTGTTCAAGACCAATAAATAACTGTTGGCCAGCTCTGTTCATCTGAGAATGAGTGATTTACAGATTTTGATGCTTTATGGTCATGATAAATATTATCGGGGGGGGGGGGGGGGGTTGCAGAGCCGCCCAGCCAGAGCTGAGCTGTGATTCAGCACATTTGGCAGTGACCTGGAGCACTCAGGAGGACTCGTGGTATTTTTCCTCTCCCACATGGCCTCTTTCCATAAATGCAGCTCCCATAACATAGCCACTCATAACATCCAGTCAGAGGGTTTGTATCTGGGTCCTCTTGGTGCTGGGCCTCCTTAGCAGTGGGTGTATTGAGCCAGGCTCAAGAGGTGAAGCAGTGGGTGTACTGTCTGTTTTGATGAATGAGTTAATAAGTGTGTTAGCTGTCCAGTCTGTGATGGCCACACAATGATTCTACTGTTCAGACAGAACAGGCTACAGCGCTAATGCAGGCTGAAAGATTTATAGCCGTATAGGGTTAGCTACTGTTAATCTGTCCTATTAATAGTGTTGTTCAGGAGGGGGCCCATTTCAGAATTAATCTCCCTCTGCCGTTATGGTCTCATGCATATTCACGACCTGTTCTCTGATGGAACTTCTGAATAATACACTATAAATGCTGTGATGTAATATGTAACATACCTTTAAGAAACCGTAATCTCCCTGATTTTGTCAGTGTATTACCCTTTGTCATTATAACCGGCAGCAGAGCAGCAACATTTAATTTAAAATAACAGCTATTGTGGCATTGTGCAACCATAAGGGAATCGTGTGGAACGTTTGCCTTTGGAGCGGGCCTATGTTCTGAGAAATGCTTCATGGATTACTAGCTTGGAAGGGTGGAAATTGGCAGAGTGACGGGGCAAAAGTCATACCAGACTAGGCAACTGCGCTGAGAGGAGAAGGTTGCGTGGCGACAGCAGGTGGCTGTGTAGAGGACACTGTTGACTGTAATGGAACGTGCCTGTATTTTTGCGGTCCCGGTGAAAGCTGTTTGTGTGGAGGCATGCGAGCAGCCATTCAGCAGGGATCGTGCAGAGGTGTCACTGGCTCTGGGTTTTTGCAGATTAACTGAACAGCTGAGTAAATGTACTCCCTATCTGTACAGTTTCTGCTTTATAACTTTATCTGTCTGTGTTCAGTTCGTGCTTTCTACCCAATCTTGTCTTCATACATTTTTATAGTCCCTTCATTGGGGGAAGGGATGTAAGCCTTCAAGTGCGCAGTGGTGGTTTCGTTTCGTATTTTAATGAAATCTGTCTGATGAGGCAAAAAGCATTCAGTTCCCCAGATAAGCCCTCTCAGGCTGATTTTCTTTAACTCTGCAGTCATTTGCATTGACATAATGGTAGAATGAGAGGCTATACTGGCTGGATCTAGTCCTCACCCCTCTCTGGTTTGATGAGTAGACCACCTGCTAAAACCTCTCAGGGCAAAAGATGCAAACTATGTTCATAATTTGAAATGATCGGCAAGGTGGTGCTTAGTCACATGTGGGACACATATTCTGCATATTTTGACCAGAGAGTTAGCTTGCGCGTTCTTTCTGTTGTCTGTACTCCATTGTTTAGGAGGTGCCAGTTGGTAGCAGGAGGTTCTGGTGCGGTCCGTGTTGCTGTGGAAGCAAACATTGTTCAGTTTTAGACAATGATAAGACAGCAAATCAGAATGCTTGTAGCTCACACAGTGGCTGTTGCAGAGCTTCCAGTGCGAATCACAGGGAGCAAAATATCTGATGTGTGTGTAGAATGTCTGTGCGAGTGTCATCTAACACAGCTCTGACCTTCTGCAAATTACCCAGAGTGCTCTACGAGTGGAAGGAGCGCCTGAAGCAGGGCTGTGACATCATCCAGACCACGCCTTCTGGTCGCCCGGCCAACATCAGTGGCTCCTCGTCCCAGCGCATCTACATCACATACCGTCGTGCCCCCAGCTGCCCCTCCCATGGCCTCCTGGCTGTCACCGACATCTGCGTCATCATACCCGGCAAGGGGGAGACGCCCCCCCACACCTTCTGCAGAGTGGAGAAGAACCTCAACAGCAGCATGGTGAGAGACCGTGGTCACACAGGCTCTCAGTACACAAAAATGCACCTAGAGTGACTATGAGGAAGCAAAACCTTTGGAAAGTGTTTTGTTGGAACATGCCAAGAATTTACAAATTAGCCTCCAAAGGCCTCCAGATTAGCCTCTGAAAGTCATATAATTGTTATTGCCCAACTACATGCTTTCTAGTGAGTAGGGTTTAGTTTCAATCACGTTTTGACTCCTTATCAAACAATAGGTCAATAGATGTGACCTCTAGTGGTAGAATGCTGTTACTGCATGAGCCACTCACCAGGGGTGTGGGTGAATGAGTGAGTCAATGTGTGAGTGAGGGAGAGAGTGACTGCTGTTTCTGTGGCCCTTTCTTCCAGCGGTAGTGAATAACATAAAATACTTTTAATGCTCCAATCAGATATATTGTACACAGTAAAGAATAATTAGGTAATTATCTTTCTCCTAAGTACCAGCCCTTTAGTTTCACCTCCCCATGTCGAAATGCAGAAAGGGTGAGAGGGGAAAGCACTGTGCTTGAGCTGTCTGTTTTCAGCTGATGAACCATGGAGTGTGGTCCACTGGCAGCGCCTGTCAGGGTTTGGTCTGCAGTCTAACGGGCCTGAGGTTTCACACAGAGCGCAGAAATATCTTCCTCTGGACTTTCACTGTCACAGAGTCACAATGCAGGCCTTTAATCATCTGCAGGACCTGAAGGTGCGGAGCAGATACCCATGAGAGAGGGAGACAAAGTCAGACCCGGGAGGCGAGGGGGGGACAGAGCGGGAGAGAGAATGTGTTTCTAGCTGTTGGCTTTCCTTTCCATCTGATTAGCTGCAATGATTGCATTCCCCGTCCACGCCGACTCTGATTGGAGCAATTAAACCTCTGACCCAGCCTCCGTTCTCCTCGGCTTTTATCTGTCTCCTCACCTGCTCCGTTCATCGGGACACCCCTCCCCCCACCATGTTTGGCTGTGATTGTTTTTCATCGACCGTGCTCCGGCGTCCTATAAAAAGCCCCCTTTGCTATGTCAGCACGGTCAGTTCCGATCGCTGTGGTCACACAGCTCCCAAGACACTGTTGCGGTGTGTGTGTGGGGATCAGGATAGGAAGTGCCTTCAATGTTTGGGGGTATTACACTCTCAGGAGAGGAGACAGAGGCAGGGCATGAATAACCCTTGACCACACCCCATAAGGATTTTCTGTCCAGTCATGGCCCTGCAGGGCTCTTTCCCACCTGTAAGTGCTTCACACGTTTTTACCTACCATGTTAACCAGCTGAGCCTCTCCTCTGTGTTCTGTGACTATCACTCAATTTCAGTGGATCAGTGACCCAGTGATTGGGACCTGGGGGGGGGTTGGGGGGGGGGTGGAGAAATAGGTGTGGATGGTTGTAAACAGTGTGAACTTGAACATAGTTGACACTGCAGTGATGGAATGTGTTCCTCTCTCTTCTCACTCCACAGTGGGGGTCTTCAATGTACCTGTGCTACAAGAAGTCTGTGGCCAAAACCAATACAATCGCATATAAAGCAGGTGGGTGATCTTTGCCCCTGAAGTGTAACTACAGCTGTAAGAGTTGCTCCATTGCACTCTTGACAACCCTGAGCCTTTAAATTTTCCAGATGGAGACTCAACTGGTCATCTGCTCTTTTCTATTTCTTTGTTTTGTCTTTTCGGGGGTAATTTTGAAAGCTTTGATGTTACCTTTATTTTGTAGTTAATGAAGAAAACTTTTATGTATATGTATGTATGTATGTATGTATATGTCAGTGTTTATATATGAAGGTATATCCCTAGTATTTTTGGATTTTACCATATGACACTTTTTGATGGGTTTATATGTGCAGAGTGTGAATTGGATTTTGCCACTGTGAATGTGTGAGAACAGATTTAGTCTTTGTGAAAGAATGAGGTAAGTGCGTATGGTCAGGAGCTGTAAAAGGAGATGAGAACAGCTGGACAGCTTGCAGGCGGAGGTCGGCCGTTGCTGTAAAAACACTGGTCTTGAAGCGTTACAGTCTTAACGCTCTTAGGAGCCATTTGTGGGTCATGGTAAAATGGCTTTTCTCATGCCTGTGAATCCTGGATGTCGTAAGGGCTCAGGAAACCTAATGTTCCCTGACATTAATGGACCTCTGGTTCTGTTCCTTGGCAGTAATGGCACGCTGGTGTTGCTCTCTTACCATAGTGGAGTGCTTTTTCTGTTCCCTGGCAGTAGTGGAGCACTGGTTCTGTTCCTTTCAGTAATGGAGTTCTGGTTCTGTTCCCTGTCAGTAATGGAGTTCTAGTTCTGCTCCCTGTCTCCTGCAACCATTTCTGAGATAGCCTTTGCCAAATGGAGAAGTGCTGTTAGTGCTGTTTTCTGGGTTTATCAAATCAAATCAAATTCCTGTGCTAACTGTCCTTATTGCAGGAGTCTTCTGTAGGAGGGCAGTGTGCAGTGGGAGGAGGCTGTGTGAGTGGATTCCTCAGTGAGAAGGTGGGCCTCGTGATCTCTCATGCTCTTTCTTGTCTGGTGCAGGTTTGATCTGCAGGTATCCTGAGCTGGACTATGAGTCATTCCCACTTCCTGAGTCTGTGCCACTCTTCTGCCTCCCCATGGGGGCAACCATTGAGTGCTGGCCCCCCAACACCCAGTACTCCCTGCCCGTCTTCTCTACCTTCGTCCTAACCGGAGCCTCTGGGGAAAAGGTAGGGTAGGGATACAGCTCACAGCCACACAAACACACACACACTCACACATGCACACCACACACACACAGAGGCACATAGGCAGCACAGAGGTGCATACACACTTCTGCAGTGAAAGTGGGACAAATGCAACCACACACATACACACAGATATAGTTACACACACAGACTCATTTACATGCTCTGCAGCTGCGTAGCTCTGCCTCAAAGTCATGTGTTCATGAAGTGTTTTACAAAAAGCCCCCCCCCCCCCCAAAATACAGATTTTGCTTGTGTAAGGGCAAAAAGTGGGGCACTGGGGCTCTGAGAGGGTTTTGTATATGTTTCTTCAATATTCCTTGAAACCAGAGCCTGACTTAAACAAATAACTACCTCTAAAAAGCAGAGGAAGTCTCTGCAGGTTTACCTCATTATGTTTCTCCCTCACTGGAAAGATAACTGAATGGGGAGAAAATGGTTTCCCAAAATTCTCCACAATTCACCTGACCCCCGAGCTCCAGCCCCAGTGTTTGGGTTTGTGTGACTTTTGGTTGAACCCATGCTGAATAGGAGAGTACCTGCCGGCTGCCGAGAGGCTTGTTTGAAGTCAGAGCTCTGCTTCACCGCAGGGGCAGAGTGAGGTGCTGGAGTACCTGGCACATTGCCTTATAGAGACGGCATAGCTCCTCTAATTCAGCGTGTCAACCTGCAGACTCACAGAGACAGTGCTACCCCTCTCTGCACCGCTCTTTACTTGTCTTTCTCACTTCGCATCCATCCCGCCTTCCCTCTTTCTTTTTTTCTCTCCCCAACTTTCCCTCTCTGAGTCTCTCTCTCCATCTCTCATCCCATCTCTTCCTCTATCCATATTTCTTTCTCTCCCCAACTCTCACTCTGTCTCTTCTTCTCTCCTCTGTTTCCCTCTCTCCCTTTTTTAATCTCTCCCCCTTTCCCTCCCTCTCTCCTAGTCACTCGTTCCCTTTTTCCCCCTCTCTCAGAGGTAGGAGGGGGTGAGGAAATGACCCAAAAAATGTGGCTAAGCTCAGGAGGCTGGTTCTGGTTTGTGCTGCATTAATGTTTCCCGGAATGCTGGGAGGGCACGCCACTGTGGGTTTTTATTATAATTTATATTTTTTTCATTAAAAGGTGCAGCGGTGGCCTGTGAGCAAAGGGAGGCAGAGAACTCACCTTTAAACTGATACCTGTCCTGAGCCTGTTTTTCATCAGCATTAACACTGTGCCAGCTTTAGTCACGATCCCCCTCTACCAGCTGATTCCTGTTTATTCAGTTGTGCCTGATGTGGCAGTATTACCTTTCTAGTCATCACACAAGCTGAGCTTGTTGCACAGGGGTCACCATTCATTCAGGGGTTTATGGGATGAAGTATGTTTTCATTCTCTTGGGCTTTGCTCTGTGAGGCAGTGGGGTTGAAACCACCAGGTGAGCTGATCCCTAAACATCAGAGTGAGTGCAGCGGCAGACAGAGGTGATCAACGCCCAGCTATAGCTCCTCAGACACTCAGCATCAGCTGATTGTGTGCATGGCAACGTGTCTGGGCTGGAGAACATTCTGTCTCCTGCCCTTGCCTGAATGACCCTGCTGCAGTCTGACGCTGTGTGTGTGTGTGTGTGTGTGTGTGTGTGTGTGTGCGTGTGCGTGTGTGTGTGTGTGTGTGCGTGTGTATCTGCAGGTGTACGGAGCTGCCATACAGTTCTACGAGTCCTACCCGCAGGAGTGCCTGACGGAGAAACAGCGCGTCCTGCTGGGCCTGAACGGTGAGCGCAGATCTGGGGACTCCAAGGCTGTGCATACAAACAAGTGCATCTGCCTGCTGTCACACTGGCCCTTCTTCGACGCCTTCCGGAAGTTCCTCACCTTCCTCTACCGCTACTCCATTTCCGGCCCCCACGCGCTGCCTATTGAGAAGTGAGTGTTCTGCCCCCCCTGGGGCTTTTTAAGCAGAGCAGAGTGTGCTGTAATTGTGGGATCTACAGTTATGAGCTGTGTTTTGCCACTGTGTCACCATGCTGTCCTATCTTGCTGTATCAGGGTGCTGTTTTTTGTCACCATGCTAACACACTGTTTTCTCCTCTCCATAGGCATATATCCCACTTCATGCATAGAGTGCCGTTTCCCTCATCCCAGAGACCGCGGATCTTAGTGCAGGTGAGCTGCAGAAGGGCGGGGCCCTCTTGGGACTACACTAACCCCTGCTGGTTGGTGTAGCATCGTGTTCAGTGCTTTGTGCTCTGTGCTGCCCCCTGTTGGTCAGTGTGCTGTTTAGCCCTCTGTGTTGACTGCATGGTGTGTAACTCTTTTTGTCTCTCTGTTCCACAGCTCTCTCCTCATGACAGCCTGATGCTAAGCCAGCCCGTGTCCTCACCGCTGCCCCTGAGGTACGTCAGACACAGCAGCAGAGTGTAGTGCAGTCTGCGGAGCAGCACATCGAAGAGTCTGTGAATATATGAATATATGCACTTCTGAAAACTCTGTGTGATGCATGTGTTTATGTACGTATGTGCAGTATGCGTTTATGTTACAGAAATGGTGATTAACCTTAAGATTGTGTGTGTGTGTGTGTGTGTCTCAGTGGCGGGAGGTTTTCCACGCTGTTGCAGAACCTGGGCCCGGAGAACGCCGTCACCCTGCTGGTATTTGCCGTCACGGAACACAAGATCCTGGTCCACTCGCTGCGCCCGTCCGCCCTGACCAGCGTGACCGAGGCTCTGGTGTCTGTAAGTCCTTAATACTTTACTGGCATAGAAAACAGGCAGCACCGCCAGCAGAGGAACAGCAAACACGCCGTCATAAACAGGGATGCTGTTCAAAACACAAACAGCTGGAAGCAGCAGTTACCCAGGAACCTTCAGGACCAGCTCAATATGTAACACATTTTAAGTGCAGAAGCACCGTATACTGTAGGGCCATAGGCTCCTCCTGTGTTACCATACCTAGAGCTAATATTGCCATATTAAAATGTATGAAGATGGTCCTTCATAAGAAATAGTACTGTAACTACATCTCTGTAGCACTCTTACTGCTAGCAAAACCACTGTAACAAGTATTGTAACCATCAGAACTCCTGCTCTGTCCTGGCAGCTCCTGCCTCTGTGATGAGAGGCTGTGAGGTCAGCAGTGCTAGTGAGAGCAGGTGAGTTCAGGTGAGGTCTGGCCGAGGCCGGGAGGCGCTCAGAAGATTTCTGTCTCTCCCCAGATGATCTTCCCGTTCCACTGGCCGTGCCCCTACATCCCGCTGTGCCCGCTGGCTCTCGCCGACGTGCTCAGCGCCCCCTGCCCCTTTATCGTCGGTGTTGACTCCCGTTACTTTGACCTCTACGACCCCCCGCCAGACGTCAGCTGTGTGGATCTGGACACCAACACCATCTCCCAGTGAGTCCTGCCAATGTCAGTCTCATCTCGTCCGGCGCCCTGCCGGATAGCTGTCCTCCTGCTCCCCCCACCTCCACCTTTCAGGCCCCACCCCCTAACCTGTCAGACCCCACGCATCTCTAATGTTAGACCACACCCACTTCACCTCTCAGATCTTTCCATCTGTTCAAAAGTACTTCTCCTATTTTGTGTGATAGGCAAGTTGTATGGATTCTCCCCTTTATTTGTGATTCTTACTGTTAGTTGTTTGTCTTGAAGAAAAGGAATGTCATTCCACAGATGGAACTAGTAAGCAATCAGTGTTTGTTTCCATGCGGATATTTTTGTAATACACACGCTCAGCTTTTCTGTGATCTCAGATTCTGCCCCCATGCAAATGACCTGGAATCAGTGTGTTTTCCATGTAATAGCTGGGCTTAGGCTTAAACAGATTCCACTGATGCTGGGTCAGTTGTTTGCAGGGAGGAAGGTCCCGTTGTGTAGTCCCTCTTGGCCCCTTCGTTTTGGGCCCGTGTTTCTGATCGTATGCCGTGTTTCCAGCAACGAGGATAAGAGAGCCCTGACGTGGAAGATCCTGCCGAAGAAGGCCTGCAGAAGCCTGATGAATACGCTGAGCAGCCTGCACCAGCAGCTGGCCGAAGGTGGGTGCGAAAGCAGCGGGGGTACTAAAGGCGCACTTCAACGCAGCGTTAGCCTCTGGTGTCAGGCCTGCTGCAGTGAGAAGGAGACGGTATATTTAGACACAAAGCAGCTGCCAGGCCATTCTCTCCTCAGAGGTCTCGGAGACCTTCTGCACCAGCGGGTGGTTTTTGGCGAGTTTTCCTTTTATGGTCAGTAGCGTCCCGCACTCTGCTCCCCTGCTCCCCACCACGTGAATTTCCCCCTTCTGTGTGATCGCCCCGCTGGGTCTCATTTCCGTCATGCCGCCTGCCAGGGGAGGAATCTGTCAGCAGACTGTCAGGCCAGGCTGCCCCAGAATCATGTGCGCCGCGTGGTTCTGGAACGGAAACAAGATACAGCACGCGCACGGCGGTCGTAAATGATTTGTCGCAGGTGAACGTCGATTTAGAAACATGTATTCTCTCTGAGCTACTGTATCGGCGCTGTCCTCTCATTTATTCATGGCTGGCAGAATTTAAACAGGGAGGCATGGTGGTGTGTCTGTGCTGGCGCACAGAATCAGAAGAAATGCTTTGGATCTACATTGAGCCGCTTCTTACATAGTGAGGTTTTAAATGAGTACTGAGTGACTGATCCTTTCTGGCCCCTGGGCTCTCAGCTTAACACGGCAGCGGCAGCAGCAGAGTACATGGCTCTGATTAAAAGACTCTCTTTGTACATCCATAGCAGAGGCAGGACCAGATCAAGAGTTTCAGTGCACCTGCGGCTAGCTTCCTGCAGTGTGTGTGATGTTACAGAGAAACCTCAGCATCCCTGCTTGGTCTTGTGTGAATCATTCCTAAGGCCGATCAAAGCACTTTTAGATTTCCCTCTTGATGTCTAAATTGGTGTGAGGTGCCCTTGCGTGGGAAGGAGATGTATCATTGGAATTTGTACAGTACACTTACATACAGTAAAATGCATTTTGAATGTATAGATATCCATTTATGCAGCTGAATACCTTGCCCAACGACCGCACCCAGTTCAACAACAGCAGTGTTCTGGCAAGCATTCAAACCCGCAACCGCTGTGGCACAGTGCTGACCCTTGAGTGCCCCCTGCTGTAGGACTGTTGCTGATGCGTCTGCGTTTGCGCACGGCTCTGCGCAGGGCAGCAGAGACCCCGAGAGGACTGGCTGATGGACCTGGCCATGAGCGACCCGGAGCTGGCCGGGGGAAAGAGCCTGCACACGCTGGAGCTGGAGATCCAGGAGGCCTTCCTGCGCTTCATGGCCGCCATCCTCAAGGGCTACCGCTCCTTCCTGCGCCCCATCACCCAGGCGCCCTCCGAGAAGGCCACGGACGCCAGCTCCCTGTTCGACCTGCAAGGTGGGTGTTGCCTGCCCTCCTCTCACACCCGGGCCCCACAGCACCCTGCCCAATTCTGCTTTATAGACGCAGTTGGAAGTCTGAGAGGCAATGATGAATCAACGAACCAATTAATCAACGATGAACGTCAGTGGCACTGATGTATCATATTGGCTGAATAAACAGACCTTTTGTGTGAAGGGACCTGACTGAAAATAAAAGAGGTGTGTGTTCTTACCTTGTGGGTTACGGTTAGGGTTAGTGTGGGTTTTAGGTAGGAGAGGCAGAGACCTGTGTGAAAGGTGTGAATGATGCTGTTATGCCTCGCTGGCAGGGGTGTCTTCAGTGGTAATAATGGTAATAATGATGTATAATGCGTTCCCCCCTCTCTGCTCCCCTGTGGACAGCTGGGCGTGAGTCATGACAGATGGCAGTGTTTAATATGTGCAAATTCTCATAAAATGCCTCTCATTTCTTATGAATAAGTCAGTAAGATTGAGAGGGGTATGCGGGAAGGGGGCGGGGGTGCCAGGCGGTTTCAGCGCTCCGCAGAGGCAGGCCAGCAGCTGCTCAGGCAGGAATCTGGATGACATCACACCTGATAGCAGTTTTGTGAGCTCATCCCAGCTCCGGACCAGTTACTGCGGTAATGCATTGGCAGTGCTGTTACGTAATCACTGCAGCAGACAGATGCGGGTCGTGGGTGTGTGCGTGCGTGTTTGTGTTTGTGTGCGTGTTTGTGTGTGTGTTTGTGTTGTGTGTGCGTGCGTGTGTGTGTGTTTGTGTGTTTGTGTTTGTGTGTGGGTGTGTGGTTTTGTGTGTCTGTATGTGAATGTATGTGTATCTGTGTGTGTGTTTCCACGTAAGTGCATGTGTGTATGTGCATGTGTGTGTTAAGAAATAAACATGCAATTGTGGTGTTAGCTCATGAAAACAAAGGCATGGTTTGTAATCACAGACTTCAGTGATAAGCAAGACATCATTCGTTACATCTGAGATGCACTGGGGTGCAAATGAAAATGTTCATTGTGATGCAAAACCCTGACACAGATGGCTGGCTTTGGGTTTGTGTAGTGACTTAGCCTGAGCCAATGACAGCCTAGCTACAACCCTAATCTAAAAGCTCATTGGAGTAACAGTAAATGTGTTCACTGTAAATACTTTAAGGCGTTTGCACAGGTCTGAACACGCATGTTAATGTTTTTTTTCCATGGCTGTGTTTTGTGATAAACAGCTTGTCAGTGTTTGCTGACATTTTCTGATCTGTAAAATTCCACCACAGCACAACATCACCCAGGATCAGGTCATCTAACTCTAAAGCTAACACAATACAGACTTCAAAAAAAGCTGAAAGTGAAACGGGGGGTCTACCTACACCTGCGTATCCTGATGTTTAATGAGCAGTTTGCTCAGTGTAATTATTATTGTTCATTTGCTTGGCTAACATCCTTATCCCAGGTGATACCTAAAGTTAATAAGTGGCCAATTTTACTACCCACACAAGAAGCTTTCACAGGGCACAACAGCCCAACTCTCTGGTTCGTGTGCGTGTGCGTGTGCGTGCGCGTGTGTGTGTGTGTGTCACTGTGGGTGTGTTAGAGATACTGCAGTGGCACAAGTAGAATTCTGTCAATCTGTCTGTCCACATTGTACCTCCTCTGTCCTCTGCAGGCTTCCTCAGGAGTCGGGATCGCTCACACCAGAAGTTCTACTCTCTCATGACCAAGACTCAGATGTTCATCCGCTTCATCGAGGAGTGCTCCTTCGTCAGCGATAAGGACGCCAGCCTGGCCTTCTTTGACGACTGCGTGGAGAAAGTAAGTCTGTGAATGTTTCAGCCTCGTATGGCCCTGATATTTCCTGTCTGTCTGTGGTGCTGGTCCAGTGCGCACCCACACCAGAACAAGAGGCTCAGACCCGTTTCTCCTGCAGTGAGTTTAGTAACTCAGTGGAGAAAGAAAAGGTTGGTAAGTGATGGTGGTGCAGATCCACACCAGCTTATTGTAGCAGGAATCAGAAAATGCTGATTGGTGGGACTGCAGCTGTTTTCTCCTTTCACTTGGCCTTTGTTACTAAACATCCTTTGTTTTTCTTCTCCACATTCGCACTTTCTGCCTCCTTGAGTGGGTCTTGCTTGAGTCTACTCTCCTTCAGATATCTGTTTCTAATCTGATCTGCTTCTTTCTCACCCTCCTGCCCCTCGTTCTACTCTGACTCCCTGTGTGGGAAGCTCTTCAGCACCGAGTCTGGTGCAGACAAAGGAGGAAAGGTAAGCTGGCGTTGGCATGGCACATCTCTGACTTCTACCTGCAGGTCACTGGAGATGCTGACGCTGAAGGCAGCAGACAGAATGTTCACAGGGTTCTCCATAGAAACTTCTGTAAGGAACATTCTAGAACTATCTGTAATTAGAATTCTCAAGAGGTTAAATGAATGAAAAAAACTCACAAAAGCTTGGAAAGTAATTCATCATTTTTGGTGTCAGTGCTGTCTTATATTGACTGGTGATATGTCCACACTGGCACTCAAAACAATATCCTTCAGCTTGGAGTCTCTCACAGGGTCTCTGTAATTTCTCTGGAGGATGAAGTGGGACTGTTGAAGCCTGCTGTTAACATTGATGGAGTTTATGCTGGTCCAGCTTCAGTAAGCTCTGAATTGTTTCTTGGATGTTGTGCAGATCACATATTTCATACTGGGAAGGTCTGTCTGGAAGGTCATACTGGATGTCTGTGTTGATGCGAATGGGAGGAGAGGGTGGTGTGCTATTCTCACTTGACTGGAGTAGGTCTGAGACTCGACACAGGCTATGTCTACCAGGGTGGGTGTGACTCACTCTGGTCTAGTCTTTTTACTGCCTTGCTGATGTGAGCTGGGTGTGGTGGGGACTTGTGGTCTCTGTGTGACCTGTATAATTTAGACATCCCTGTGGAATACTGTTCCAGACCAGGAACCAGTGCCCCCTTCAGGCAGCCAAGAGCATGGGCTTTCTCACAGTGTTGGGTTGCTTCTGGTTGGCCATTGTGCTCCGCTAAGGTCGTCAAAGCAAAGCCTTTCCCCACTGTTACTGGATAAACAGAACTGTAATGTCATGACTCAGTTGGCTCAGCCAATTGGCTTGGCTCAGCCAGTGGGTGGGGTCAGCGGACTGGGCCTTCAGGATGAGATAGGCTAAAACAGTAGGTTGAGCCAGTTGACAGAGCCAGTTGGCTAAGACAGTGGGCGGGGCCAGATGACAGGGCCAATTAGAAGACACATGACAGGTGAATATACAGTAGATGACAGCACTGCTCTGTGTTACCCCTGCGGCGAGGCAGAGCAGGCTTCCGCTTCAGAAAAGCGTCAGCCTTTACGCCAGCAGAAAGCTCCAAGATGGACTAAATGGCCCGCACAGTCAGCTGGAACTAAAGCCAAGATCACAGCACTTTAAGGCAGGCAGGGAGTCTACAGAGCCAGTCCCCAGTCATTGCCCTAATTATGCATTATGATTGCACTCCTTATTGTTTTTATTTTTCCATGACAAATCCCATTTACACTGAAGCATTTTGAAACACTTCCCAGTGCACTTATTGCTAAGGTCAGGAGAGCTGTGCTGCGGGTTGAAAGAGTACACAGCTCCCTCTGTAAGTTTGACTTCACTTATGGCATTTGACAGGTCACACAGCACAGGGACAGATCCCTTAAATGTAAAGACCCATCAGTATTGTCAGACAAATAAAGATAATCAGTACTAATGAGAGAGCATTGGTTTCTATGGTAGGAATAGAGATAGCCAGTCTGCTTTTTTGGTACAGTGTTGGAAACAGACAGTGCTTGTATTGTTTTTTAAACGACACACACCCCCATGTGAACCTCGGTAAAGACCAGGTCTGTGTGCCTGATAAGCCACAGCATGTCTCCCAGGGTCAGGCGTCATCTGTGTGATGTGTGTCTGATTGGCTGAAGGGCTGAGCTACTGTAACAGGTCAGCAGCAGAATGGAGTCTCAGATGCAGATTCTCAGTGTTGACTTTAGTGAGTGTGGGCTGCAGAGAGAATCACCAGGAAGCTACTTTAACTGCTCTTACATCATCATTACCTTCTTCATCATCATCATCACCACCACAATCATCATTATCAGCAGCATCTTCAATAATTCTACAGATAGAATGTGACTTCTGTGTGTATACATGTAATACATGTAAGAGACAGCAAAAAGAAAAAAATGCACAACAGTCATATAGTACAAATGCAAATAACTTTTAAAAAAATAACTATGGATGAGATTAAGTGTCATCCGTAATTTAGAATATGTAAGTTCCAAATTTTTGACATTTAATTGTCATTTAAAAGCTATGGAGGGATGCTGCGCTGTAACAATGGAGTCCGTTCTGCTCGGTGAGATTTTGGCCTCTACCTCCGAGCTGAGCTCAGATCCTTCATATTCAATCAGTGGAGGGCTTAGTCATACCGCTGGCTGAGGCTTGTTGCTGTAATGCTGACCCCAGTGTTTCCCAAACTGTCGCAGCTCAGGGCCTACCCATAATTACTCCCATCTGGCAGACGCCTCCTGTGATCATATGACATTTGCTAGGACAAAACAGAACATAAAAACTCTATTGTCCATTGAATGTTACATAAAATGTAAATATTCTTGCAGGCTCATTGATTTACAGAATAAAAAAGCACCCCCCTAGGACTCCTTTCCCCCTGGTTTAGGAATTGCTGGTGTTCTGCGTTGTGGGAGAGGACCGGAGTCTCCTGAGCACAGAAAACTGGCTCACCTGCTGTTTCCGTGTGTTGCCACAGTGAGCTCACAGCCACTGGTCATCCCCAGGAGGCTTCTGCCCTCACAGCTGTACAGCTGTGTAAATCAGAGCACACAGCCTTACGGCCCTTATTTATTTAAACTTTTTTAACCTTTATGTAGCCATTATTCATCCTGTTTTCAACTTTTCTGCAACATTTATATATCTGTTTTTCAGTTCAGAACATGTTTTTGAGCCCATTTGAGCTAAACAAGTAGCAAAGGTACAGGATGTACAATGATACAGGTACAGGTTATACAATGACACATATACAGGTACACCAATGAAATGAGGTGGCTGTGTGTGTTAGTGCTGAGCTGGGCCTGTTCTGTCTGCTGCAACGTGTTCTTTCCATCTGAGATGAGAGTTATGCAGCTAGGTGTTCAGAATGTGCAGTGTACAGAGGTGTGTGACTCTATTACATACTCAGGCCTTCATTATTATTAGAAATGTATTATCAAGATAAAGTAGCTTGAGATCCAGTCTTGTTTTTGAGTGGGTTCTGTAGAGATATGAATATGAACATAATTACAGTCCAGCAGGGAAAAAGTTGAGTAATGTAAACAGGTAAATTTGTTTGCTTTGTGAGCGATATTTTCAGACGGGGGTCTTTGGGTTTTTAAAGGTGGGTGGTGGGTCACAGAGGCCAGACTCTGTACGGGGGCATATAAAACTTGTTTTCGCGGGTAACAGACAGGCAAAAGTCCCCCAAGTGGACAGGGTTATTCCCTCAGACAGGTATAGGTGTGTGTGTGTGTGATGGTCTGTGTATCGCCCCCAGGTGGACAGCGAAAGGCTGGAAGACACTCGGCTGATTGAGGTGGACGAGTCGCACCGCAGCGAGCACACGGTCTTCATCACCCCCCCAGAGCTGCCCCCACTGCCCGATGGAGAGGAGTACCCGCTGCGCTACAGGTAGCCCTCAGGCCACATGCCGCTACGCCACAGCCTTTTAGACATCCGCATGCTTCAGGAAGGGTGGCACGTACATGGTTGCTAGCTGTGTTCTGTACTGATGAGCGCTGAGCTGCTCTAGATAAGAGCATCTGCGTGTTTGACGTTTGACGTGTTTGTGTGTCTGACGTGTTTGGTGTGTTTATGATTCTTTTAGGTGTTTGCGCGAAAAGCTTTAGGTTTGGAGACAGGAATTTGCTTATGAAATTGAAATGCATGTCATGCTGTGTAGGTGTGTGTATCTGTGTGATTCAGGTGGATAATTTGTGTTGAGCCGTGTTCATGTGTGTGTGCGTGTGCATGTGTGTATCTGTGTGTGTTAGCTCATATGAGAGGGTTCACCAGTGTGTTGCATGTCGCTCAGCTATAGCGGCTTTCCCGTGTTGACTCCGGAGCTGTTTGACGCTGCTGAGGGGTTGCGCCCACCTGCCTTACACCTGCCATCGCGACACAGCTGCCCAACAAGCCCCGCCCCCATGTTCCGCCGCACTAAGCAGGTCAGCTCCACCCCCGCCTTGAAATGGGCCCAGCTCACCAGCTCACGCAGAGTTCACTCTCACTGCCACCTCACACCTGGGCTGCATGGAAAGCATCAGACACCTACGTCATTCTGTATTTATAACCTGTGAGTGTTTATAGCACTACAGGCACAGCTGGGGTAACTCAGGAGACAGCGTTTACCGGACTGGAGCTTGGACCGGCCAGATATATACCCCACGTGCCTCATATGCAACTCACAAACATTACATTACATTATTGCCATTTATCAGACCTTCTTATCCAGAGCTACTGACATAGGTCACAGTTTTTTCTACATGTTATCCATTTATGCAGTTGGGTACCTTGCCAAAGGGTACAACAGCAGTGCCCCAGTGGGGAATTGAACCAGCCACTTTTTGGTTACAAGTCCTGCTCCTTATCATTATGTTACACTGCCGCCCCTATACACACCCCATACGCAGCCTTTACATGCTAGACACCCAGTACAC